>NW_004949109.1:8281406-8285733 GCF_000317375.1 Microtus ochrogaster
GGAGAGGGAAAGGGAAAGGGAGAGAGAATATGAGAATATGACAAACCTAGCTAGGCATGGTAGCTCATACCTGCTACCTCAGTTCTATAAGGCTGAAGCAGGAGGATTGTTTTGGATTCCAGGCTGTCCTGCCCTACAGAGTAAGACTTTTGTCTTAAAAACAAAAAATATACCAAACCAAACTAATCAAACAAACAAACAAACAAACAAACAAACAAACATCCTCCCACCTCAAAACAACCTAAAACTGCTAAACAACCTAAAATTATTTGGCATCATTTCTAAGGCCAGATTTTTCCCTCTGGAGTTAATCTCCTTATTCATCTCTTAAGATATTCTATGCCATAAGAATTAATTTGCACTTTTAATCATCAGTTACTTTCTTACTAAGTCATTTCAGTCTGTCACATTAAATATCTTTAAATAACTCTAATGGATGTCTGTAAACTTCTTTAAGGCTTAATGTTTAATTTTAAATCACTAACAATCACTCCTTTTATCTTGCAAACAAGAAAATTTCTGACAAATAATATTTTACCTTAATCACAATCTTTTCAGATACCCAAAAGAAAACAGACTTCAGGACATTATAAAAATAAATAAAAATTACTTACCTTTCTCCTTTAACTATACACACACATAAAATATGCACTAGCATGCTCTTGCTTGTAGCTCCCAGCTACCTGGCATGAGACAGTTACTAAGTTGAGTTCTCTATTGATTCTTTCAAATACTATCAGGTCAGAGGACTTGTTCTGATTCTTCTTAAATGCTCTACAACTCTCTCACAATTGAAAAATGATCAAATATATAATATTTTCTTTTTATAGTAATGAAGGGAGGAAGATTTACTACTATTGCCAGAAGAGACTGCTAATATAAACACACACCTACAGGTGATAAGTTATTAATCAAAGGCATCAAGTGACATCAACAGTAGAAGCCTTTACAGTCTCCTATTCTTTTAACTGTTCCATGATTGAGTCATGCTTATAAGCAGCAATCCCTTGTGTGATTCTTCCACGAAGTAATCTCAGTTTTTTCCCTTAATAGGAAGAAGGAAAATGTCCAGAAGGCTAGGACAGTAAAGGCATTTTGCAACTGACAGGCCAAGGGGATAAACACATGAGGACTTATTTTAACATGTGCTCAATAAATAAATAAATAGATCTTGAGACAATTTACTTGGCTACTCAACACAGAACTAGTATTAGAAAAAAACAGTTTCAGTCCAACACCTGCCACTAAACCATGTGGTTTATTATTAGTACTGAGGGAGCCAAGGTACCAACTTAGTAGGTCAACACCAACTATCTCTCATTTCCATTGTGATGCTAACTCAGACAGGGAAATGAAGGGATCAGAAATCCTGTGGAACTTGGAAGTGGTTGCAAAGTTTACTAAGGTGTAAAACGCACACAGGATAGCATTTATGACACAAGAGAGTCCTTGTGGGTTGATGAAAAAAGAGACCATTTAGAAACTCCTTGTAGTTAGTAGGGTTGAAGAGATGCTGGATGACAGATCAACAGTGAGTATGATTTAGCATTCTCTCTCATTGTCTCCCAGAACTGTGAAAGTTAACTACACAATCACTGTGTGGGTATTTTCCTTCCAATAAACCATGAAGTGGAATATGAAAGAAAAAAACTATTAAATATAAATTGTTTCCTTTCTTTCAAACTGCTTGTCTTACATTCTTGCTTAAAGTAGTCTTTTACAAGTATGGCTTGGGGTCTAGTTAGGTGGTAGAGCACTTGCCTGGTACACACAAAGCCCTGGGTCTAACCTCTAGGAAAGTAAGGAAAAAAGAAAACTGGCAAGCATTGCTGAAGAATGGTAATAGATTTGCATTTTAATTATTCACTCTATATTATATAGCTAACAAAAATCAACTGTAATGATTGTTTGCCCAGCTTAAACTGCTGTAACAAAGTGGAGTGGTTTTGTTGGGGTTTCTGTCCTGCCAGGTTCCTGCAGCAAAACCTCAAACAACAGAATGGTGCCAACGTGTGGATAACTGTATCCACATAAATCCTGACAGAGCTTGGGAAGGAATTCTAGACAGAAAAGAATAAAGCATGGCTTCTTGGTAGCAGCAATTTCTCGGGTCTGCTCTGCTTGCTAGAGGCAAGCGCTCTCATTTAAGAGAGGCCTCCTGACAGAGGCAGAGGAAGGTGGATCTCTGCAAGTTCAAAGACAGCCTGGACTACAGACGGAGTTCCAGGACAGCCAAAGATATAAAGAGAACCTGTCTCAAAAAGTAAAAGTAAGGCAGGGCAGTGGTGGTGCATGCCTTTAATCCCAGCACTTGGGAGGCAGAGACAGGTAGATCTCTGTGAGTTCGAGGCCAGCCTGATCTACAAGAGCTAGTTCAGGACAGGCTCCAAAGACACAGAGAAACCCTGTCTCGAAAAACCAAAATAAATAAATGTAAAAATAAAAGAAATAGAGGTTAAAATAAAGCCATGTAAAGATGGAAAATACACAGAGAATCTTGATACTGTATGTTATTATGCTCTCTTTGAATTGTTTGAATGCTGAGGAAGGAGCAACAGCTGCTAAAAGGATATTTGCATATAAATGCTGCTGAATTAATACAATATAGATATTTTGAAAATACCTTGACTTCAAGATTGAAGTCAAAAGGTATGTTACTTTGGAGAAGAGATTTTGCTTTTGTTTCCACAGGAAATAAGAGGCTGTGGATTCAATCTGAGTTAAGAAAAATCGGGTTTGATCAAGGAAGACAACCTGAGAAATCTCCGGTAGGAACAGATGGCCCAGATGTCTGAGTTCTACATCCAGAACAGATTCAAGATGCTGCCTGAGATGATCAAGACTCACAGGAGACTCCAGTCAGGACTTGATCATAATTCTAAATTTTCTTTAGGTCCCCATAAGATTGTCAGCACCCCCAACCAGTAGGAAGTAGCCTGGAAAAATACACCCACATTCCCAAAAAATGGACTATGGATGCTCTTGTTTATTGTTTTGTTTTGTTTTGTTTTTTTTAAAAAAAAAAAGAGGGAGAAGTAGTCCAGGACAATTGTCTATATTCTGTCAATTATGTTTTAAATAAATGTTGATTGGCCAGTAGTCAGGCAGGAAGTATAGGCTGGACACCAGACAGGAAGTAGAGGAGAGTCAATGAGAACAGGAGAATTCTGGGAAGGAGGAAGCCCATTCCTCCCCAGTCCTGTCCCAACCACAGAAGAAGATGATGTGATTGCCCCCTGAAAAAGGTACCAAGCCATATGGCTAACATAGGTAAGAATAATGGGTTAATATAAGTTATAAGAGTTAATAAGAAGCCTGAGCTAATGGGCCAATCAGTTTAACATTAATATAGACCTCTGTGTGATTTCTTTGGGGCTAATTGTTGTGGGACCTGGTGGGAGGACAGAAACCAAGCAGGACAGAAACCTCAGTCAACAGAGTAGCTTCCTCTCCATGGGGTGAACAAGATGTCTAGCATATGCTCAAAAACAAACCGTACTGAGCTCTGTAGATTCTACAAATATACAACTATGATGAAGCTTATGAATTAGATGCAGGATAACAGATTGAGAGTGATTAATAACACAACTGTAACAACTTAAAAAAAATACCGTAACTGTCACTTGACTATGCTACTCTTTTCAGATGGCAGTTGTTCACAAATAACTAAAATCACAGAATATGCAATTGTTGATAAAAGGGAAGTATCATACCATAGCCTTTTGTTTGTTTCCTATAGTTATAGAGGGTGGAATTATGATAAGGGTACCGGTGTGGTTTCGTGAAGGCATTTTTTGAAATTGTGCACTGCTGATTTTTCATTGCTATTCTCAAAGAAGGTGTGTTGGGTCACCTTCATAAAGGCATTAGGCCTTACTTCTAGAAATAACACATTGGAGGTAGGACTTCAAAATTTGAGTTGTAGAGAATCGCGTTTATTTTGTAATAATGATTACAAGATAAAGTCAAGATCCAAAAAGAATCCCTATCTAGATTTCCTATTTCATCAACTGTTTTAAATAAAAATACTTGACCAGACAAAGAGAAAGAATAGTTTTCCATCACTTACAGTAGCACTCTTCTTTATCCATGGTTTTAGTTCCCTATAATCAACTGGGAGTGGTCTCAATATATCAACTGGAAAATCCCGAGAAAAAACGGCCCTCAAAATAAAACTGACACTGTTTGCACTGTGTGTTGAATTCTTGCACCATCCTGCTCAGTTCATCAGGGTCATGAACTGTTTGTCTACTATAAACACTCCTCTCTCCTTTCCTCCCTCCCTGTCTCCCTGTCTCCCTGTCTGTCTCCCTCCCTCCTCCTCCTC
>NW_004949109.1:8285833-8289949 GCF_000317375.1 Microtus ochrogaster
TCTCTCTCTCTCTCTCTCTCTCTCTCTCTCTCTCTCTCTCTCTCTCTCTCTCCTGCAGGCCAAAAGTCTGGGTGTTCAAATAATCCTTTTTAAATAGTCCCAAATTGCAAGACAAATGATGAAAGTACAAGTATTTTAAGTGAAAAAGTGAACAGTTTAGTTTTCTAAGGAAACCAAATCATTCTGTGATATGGTTGCTATGATCTATCTATGGTAAGAAAAAAAGAACCATGAAGAAAAAGGATGGAAAAAGAAATACGTAATAGTTTTGTGAAAGTAACTATAGTAACAACCATGGAAAGGCATTAAATTTGTGAGTGTAGTTTTTAAAAAAACAACATATAGATGGCTCTAGAACTTGAGGTTTGGGCATCTACCAGGGGCTTAGAGTGAAATCACTGTATCAGTTTCCAGAAGATTCCATTTCCCGCTTTTAAGTTACATCTCTCAAAGAACAAGATTTACACTCTTCTTAGAGGTCCCAAAATAGTGTTTTACATACCACAGATAAACAACAAATTATTAGTAAATAGATGGATAATGGCATGAAAGATTACTAGTGTTATGCATTTTTTCTTTTTATTACTAGTTTTATCCTCTTGGAAACAAATAACTGACACATTAAAACTAGAATATAATGTCTCTTTGGTATTAGTTTGAGTTTATAATACTATCTGTATCTATAAGAAGCCAGAAGGCTCTCTTCATCAAAGATGCCTTTACCCAAAGTATAACCAAATTTAAAATTAAGAGGTTTTTTTAGAAGAAGCTCCTCCTTAATTTTGTTGTGGTTGAATTTGACAAAATGAATTTCTCTAATTTTATCCTAGTCAAAAATGCAACAAAATATACACAGTGGGTAGAAAAACACAGTGACAGCATAGGGAATCATCTGACTAGTGGGCACCTGAGGAAGATGGGAGTTCCGAAGAGAAAAAGAGGACACACAAAATGGGGGAAAGGAAATAACTAATGATAGCCTGGGCACTTTCCAGACCCAAGAACTGTGAAGTTGCTGAACTAAATGCAACGCTAAGCACCTAGCAAAACCAACGGGAACAGATTCAAACTAATATACTTGAGTGCGAAATTTCTGGGCACTGAGGACAAAAAAGAGAGAGAGAAGTACATGCCAAGACTCAGGAATCAGAATTGCTCACTGACCACATCTAAAGACAGAAGATGGAGAAGGCCTTTAAATTTTTACAGCTGAAAATTCTTTGCCTTATCAAGTGTAAGGCAGTTAAATATAATTTTATGAGTTGGTGATATAAAGTTTCACAAATTTAACCTACTAACACTCTGAGCATGAAACAAAGATCAAAAGAGAAAGATATATGATCCAGGCCCTAAAAGCTCAACCCAGAAAGTAAAGGTAATGCCCAAGAAAGGACAACCAGACACAGAGAATTTGTACTGTGTTCTGGCCAAGTGAGAGGCTTAGGAGTAACATGTTCAGAAAATAAAGTTGACATATTTTAATAATACCCTTAAGGTTCATGAAGAAAATTAGCAAGGATTTCAGTGTTGAACATTAGTTAGGTAGTGGTTTGGAAAACTAAGCAAATAATTATTAATGCCAAGAAAATTAAAATATAAGAAAGGAAAATAGTAACTATAGTTTATGAATGGAGTTTATCAATATATATACAAATAAATACCAATCTGAGCAAGATCCCTAATGTAGTGATGTCGGGACTGGAAGTACCTATTATGTATACACATGGTTAAAGGTAGAACGGAAAAGGCTAAACTAAACTGTCATCTTGCAAAATGGTTAAAATTTTTTTTAAAAAACAAATCAGGAATCAGTAATGTAAACCACTTCATTTACTTGATATGGAAATAAAAACAAAAACAGTTTAAAAACAAAACAGGAAGTTCAAACTCAAATAGGAGTTGAGGAACACAATAATTTTTTCTCTATATATGCATTAACAGCTTTAAGTTAAAAGCTAAAAGAAAAAAAGTGCAGCTATCATGTGTAAATAGTAACCAGTTTAAATGTAGAAACATTATAAAGCAAAATCAATTAACTGTTGGTGTGATGATGTAGCTCAGTGGCAGAGGGCATACTATGAGGGCCTTGGTTCCATTCCCAATACTGCCCAAAACAACAATAATGACAAAAAGCAGACAGATTTTTGTTTGTTTTGAGACAGGGTTCCATTCCCAATACTGCCCAAAACAACAATAATGACAAAAAGCAGACAGATTTTTGTTTGTTTTGAGACAGGGTTTCTCTATGTAGCTTTGTGGTCTGTCCTGGTACTCGTTCTGCAGACCAGGCTGGCCTCAAACTCGTAAGAGATCCTCTTGTCTCTGCTTCCCGAGTGCTGGAATTAAAGACACGCGCCACCACGGTTTGATAAGATTTTTTTTTAAAAGAAAAACCTAAAGACAAAGTTGTCTTTATATATTAACTATTTCATTATTCTTTAGGTCTATAGCATGAAGTATGTCTTAGTAAAACATTCAACTAATATGTAACATATAAAATATTCTTAAAACTCATGCCATGAATAATATTTCCAACTTTTAAAAGATACAATCATTCTCAACATTTTTAAACATGAAAATTTAACACAAACAGAAAGTTTTCAGTCCACTTACTTATGTCCTCATAAAACTATTTGTCCTTACAGCCACACTTGTCTAGTGTCACACTAGCAGATTCATCCTACCAAGGTACTGGGGCTCAGATAACACTGACCTACAATGAAATACAATTCAGGGTCGAGTAGATATCATGCTGAACTAAAATGATTGGTTTTATATAAGTTAGTAGAGTAGAGTAAGTCCATAAACGTAAGGACATTTTACTCTGGCTCAATGTTCAGACTGTTGCTTACTTTTGCAAGAATATATATGTAGTACTCCACTAGAAACTGGGATGCAAATTCTTTTCCCCAAAGTTCACCCCTTCTGGGCTCAGTAAGAACTCAGGCCAGCATGCAGAGAATCCTCACATGAACATTACTGCAGTCAAATATATACACATAACTTTTATTCTATGTGTCCAGGTGAAATCTTACACATGATAGCTTTAATAATTATTTAGCAAGGTTTTGGAAATTTAAGAAGTCAATGAGCTCTTATGTTGCTGAAAACTTAGATTATATCAGATTCAAAACAAACAGATTTTTTTAGGTTTTCCACATTTATCTGAAAGAGTTCCTGGCTGTTAAGAACTTAAGCAATGTGCAGTCTGCTCAAAGCAGTGAAGCAGCCCTCTGACAAGTCTAGTTGTACTTTATCTTTCCTTGTTGCACAGTTCCCTATGGTAGACAACTGCATGTCCTTGCCAGGCCCCATTTCTAGCGGTTACAAACTGTACTGGGTGTCATCTTTTCAAAAATGCTTGGAACAAAATAAATTAAAAATATAATTTGTGACTTTCATAAATTTTAAAAGCTTCCACAGTTTCTCAAATACTGAAGATGTTTCACAAGTTTGCTTCTAAAGCAACACTTTTCTATTTTAACAAAGCTTCCCTTCCACACCTAGGTCTGAAAAGACAGCTGTTTACATTTACCAGGTGACATGCCCAGAGCTCACACACACATATCCAATACAGGCAGTCCTGACCAAATCATGAGGAAATCATCTTGCTTCCCTCTGATTTCAGCAGCTTCTTCCTCACTTTCTATTCCTATACCCAAGTTTTTCAATATTCTCAAACTACTCTGGACCAGTAAAAGGTCTACAGGGTTGTGATTGTTCTGTCACAATTTCACATTCCTGTTGTAAAATATTTACCACTATACCGTCAACAGACTTTGTGAAAAGAGAAAAGTTAGAGAGGCTAATTGCCAGTTTCCCCAACTTTTACCTCTACCTGTGATGAAAGAAATATTTCATCATTTCTTATCTCTTTTCCACAGATCAGGGAAATATACCTTTCTTATTTCACAAAGCTGATACCTGTACAATGGTTATACCTGCCTGCCTGCTATGGGACCATGACCCTGGGGTTACTTCTCAATTTTAACTCCAGGATCTCCTCTGCACTTTATGCTTCTACATGCATAAATGATAACATCTTCCCCAATCATAAATAACTACTTTCAAGAAGCTCTAATTTGAACCTCATTTCCATTTAAGCATTCTTCATCA
>NW_004949109.1:8290149-8303265 GCF_000317375.1 Microtus ochrogaster
CTTCCTCTACAGATTAGCCTGCACTGGGCATTGTCTTCATCACCTTCCTCTACAGATTAGCCTGCACTGGGCATTGTCTCTTCAGTTCTCCACACTGCTACTGCTCTCCTCAAATGTCTTCAGTGAAATTAGGAACAGCCTACCTGACAAACTAATGAAATACTCTGCTGAAGGATAGACTATCTCTGCCTGTGCTGATTCTCCCCAACTTGACAACCTTAGATGTATTTGGGAAAAGGGAACCTCAATTGAGAAAATGCCTCCATAAGATCAATCTGTAGACAAGTCTGAGGGAGTATTTTCTGGATTGATGGTTGATATGGTAGGTAGTGCCCTGAGCCCTTTGTGGGCACTGCCAGTCCTGGGTAGGTGGCCCTGAGTGTATAAGAAAGCAGAGTGAACAAGGCAGGAAGAACAAGGCAGTAATCAGTCTTGGAGACCTGGGCTTCCCAGAGCATGGACTGTAATCTATACACCAAATAAACCTTTTCCTCCCCAAGTTACTTCTGGTCATGGTATTTTATCACAATAGAAACCTAAGACACTTCTGCCAAAATCCTTGACAATTTCATTCTCCCAAGAGACCTCATTTACTTCTGGGACTTCAACAAGCATTTCTCTGATTACTTCCAAATCCCAGTTACAACAGCAATCTCGCCAACTGACTTTTAACGTACTTCACTGGGTGTTAAAGACTGTGCTTTTAATTTACCATTGTAAAACTATTCACCCACCTTACCAAGCTGAGTCCTCCTACAACAGACTCAACCTTTCATGTATATTATGATGTCACTATCTGTCTATTCTCTTCAAAACTTCTTAGTTCTCTAAATCCTTAATTTTCTGCTTTTACTTTAAAACAAACGAACAAACAAAACTAAGTTCAGCCAACTAAGTTGTTAATTCCCACTATGTCCTTTGCTTTAGAGTTCCCACTTCCCCTATTTAAAATGCCTCTTGACTGGTCTACGCTCCTTCTTTAATGTTGCCCATGTCCATCTTCCTGACACATGCACAGGACATCTTAAGTTACACCTACATATTAAATCAAAACAAGGCAACACCCAAAACAGAGCTCAGCTAAATGTCACTATTCCTGATGTTCTTTCACCTTGCAGTTGTTCTCCTTTGAAAAAACTTTAGGACTGAGATCTCACAAAACAGGCCAAAACTTAGTATTATTAAATCAACACTGTCTGAAAGTATTTTCATACATCTAATGAACACTGAAAAACACGAACCATGACTACAGGATCAATGTTACATTTTATTAAATCTAAACATTCAAGTCATTAAAAATGAATACCTCAAAACTATGTAACTTCAGACTGATGAATTTTACTGGGAGACTGTTTCCAAGTAGCACATAGTTTACAGATGTACTTAGAAAAATAGGTCTGCAGGGGTGAAGACCAAACTCACTGCCTGGCACATACTACCCAAGTGCTTTGTCACTGACCTACACCCTCCAGTTCAACTCTGTCAGGATAGAGATGGTTGAAGAAAAGTCACCTGCCTCTTCACTTGCCCACTCTTTCACACTATTTTGAGCCATTATCACCTGTGAAACAGTCATCACCTGACAAATCCTCCACTTTCAACTTAGTTCTCAACAATATTCTTTCTACACAGCAGCTACAACTGCCACTTACAACACAAGGCAGATCCTACTACTCTCTCCTAATGCTGTCCAAAGGCTTTCCAGTCCACTTACAGCCTGTCATAGTGTGTGTTGAACCTCTCTAAGCTCTTTCATTTCCTATAGCTCCCCACCCTGTCCACCAACCTCCAGTCATGTTGGCCTCCTCTCCTTTAAATGTGCCCAGTCCATTTGGTGTTTTTCATTTACTTAGCATCTTTACCACTCCCTACCATCTCATTTGAAATGGCCCTCCCAGAGATCCGATAAACCTTTATTTTCTTCATTTACTTAGTGTAGCTGTCACCTCCTCAGAAGACAAACCCAAATGTAGTAAGGAGGCTGCCTGTTTGTCCAGCCACCTAGACTCCCAAAATAATTACACAGAAACTATATTATTTAAATTACCGCTTGGCCAATCACTTAAGTGTACTGCTAGCCAACTCTTACATCTAGAATTAACCCATCTCCATTATTTTATATTTTACCATGAGGTTTGTTGACCTACTGGCAAGGTTCTAGCATGTATGTCTCTGACAGCTGTTCCATGGCTTCTTTTTGACTCCACCTCCTTTCTGACAGCATTCAGTTAAGTTTTCCCCACTTAGCTCTACTCTACCCTATCTGGCCAAGCCAGTTTTCTTTATTAGCCAAGATTCACAGCATACAGAAGGGAATTCCAAATCACTCAAACACCCCATCTTTAGCAGCACCTAGCCTGACACTCTCCATCATAATCGCACTCACCCAAGCTACCTTTGTTCACATGCCTGTGTGTCTCAGAGTCATTCATTCACAGTTCCGTTTCCTCTGGCATTCAGACAAAGGCTTGATACACAGCAAGCAATCAGGTACTTCTCAGTGTCTCATGTCTATCAAAGCTGTGTCTTCGAAGTTTCAGGCTCAGTATTTCCCATAAAATTTCCAAGGGTCCCTGAAACTCCAAATTTCCAAGCTTATCATCTGACCTGCCCCATATTCCATCTTAATTAATGCTAGCATGTATAGCTATTCTTCACTATTTCCCCATCACAAAGACTTTTCAAATTCAGAATTTTGCATATTCCTCAAATTACACCTCTTTCACAATTCCACTATCACTACTTCATAATCTAATACTTCTCAATTATTACCTCTCATTTCAAAATCTAAAACGGATTCATTTCCCTGGCCCTGCATCTTAGTTTCTTTGGTGTTGTTGTGATGGAACACCCCAACAGAAGTCGCTTACAGGAGGATACTTCTGGCTCACAGTTCAAAGATAAAATCTGTCATGATGAGAGGTTGAGGAGGGAGAGAGCAATGAATGAATGCACTGTTACTCAGCTCCCTTCCCCACTTATGTAGTCCGAGATTCCAGTCAGGGAATGGAGCCACTCTCACTTAATTAATGCAATCAAAACACCTCCCAACGGACATCCCCAGAGGCCTGTCTCTCAGGTGACTCTGTTCTGTCAAGTGGATAGTTGACAGTAACCATCACACCCTGCTATCATTTCACTATGGTTTCTCTCCTCTGAAACTCATATTTGTGTTTAATCTCTACTGAGTGATAAATTAAGAGAAGAAAATGTGATCTGATTATAGTACTAATAGGCTGGACCTCTGGACTGTATTAGAGTTAATACAATCTTAGAAGAAGGAGAAAGAAAAGAAACATGCTTCCTGACACATGCACAGGACACCTTATCAACAAGAGAGCCATGGGCAGATATGGCCCTTAAACCTGTACCTCCAGAACTACAAGTCAAATAAACCTCTCTTTCCTTAATTTACCCAGTGTATAATACTGTTACTAGTAACATTAAAATAAGTAAAACAATCTCTAATATCATCCTTAGAATGAGCTTTCCTAAACATAAACACATTTCTCCCCTGGAAAGATCATTTACTAGCTCTTTTTCACCTATAAAATCCAATTTCTTTTTATGGTTCTGCACTAACATTCCATTAAACAGCCCAGTTCAACTTCCTCTTATCCTTCCTTACAGGGAATTCTATCCTCACTTGGCCAATTACTAACCCTTAAGTTCAATACTTCATCCTGATATGACTTTATCTAACTGACCTAAGTGAAGACATCCATGACCCACTCTCCCAATTTAGAATACACTACTGTATATCAATATTTATTCATGGATTCTAACTAACCTTCTTACTGAAATTTATTTGTAGGTACACAATCAACTGTGGTCATGTATAGATATGTATAAAGCTTGAAATTTTTGAGTTGACCAAAATTTCACAGATCCAGCAAAGAGTGGGCAAGCTCTTCTTTCTTCAGTTCTCATGGTAGAAACAAGTATCCCTTTCAGTTTATTTAGTGCCATCTTTTTCTTTTCGTTTATGTGCTTTACAAAACCTGTCTAAAATGGTTCCAATCATAGTACTGTCTGGTCTTTTGAATACAAGGCAGCTATGATTATACCTTATTTAAAAAGGTATAATTTATATATATTTATATATATAAAATGTTAATTTAATAAGGCAAGCTTCATTTGCCATATAAGATTGGTTATGAATTAAAATAAAGCAGGCTAGGAAATCAATGAATATCAACAAATATATTAATATTAAGTACAGTGCCTCTGCATGGAAACACATAAAATAAAGCTATACACATAAACACACACACACACACACACACCCATTAATATAAATAAAGCTATGTATTAAACACTAGGACTATTATAGAAACCTTGCCCTGTATTTCCCTTAGAACAAACAGTTTAGCGTTTCATCCAGTATTTGTAGAGTTTACAGATTACAACTACAACAAATTGAAGAATTATCTATTTTAAACAACAGGTCTCTCACAGACATAATACTGTTTTCCCTTTGTACTCTGTTAGTATTATGCTAAACACAATGCAGTTAGTATTTATTCAAAGAAAATTTAAAATTCTGGCTTCGAATACCTGCAATATGATTTACCCTACATATTTGAACTTTACAGTAGAATCCCCACATAGATCACAGCTCTCCATGACTCCCATCTGAATGAGGCCATGCTCAGCTACAAAGTTAATGATCTCAGGATCAGCCTCCACTGCCATCTCTTCATCTCCTTTAGGATTAAAGATGGTGCTTTTTATGTTCAAACCACAATTAAATGGAAAAACATTCACTCTTCCACTGGTCAGCCAGTGCTATGGGTTTAGACCCTAAAACAATTAAACAAATATTAGTTAAAGTGGGAGACTGAACACAGTGTCTACAGCCTCTCCCTCTACAAGTCTCATATCAAAGTACATCTGTAAAACAAAACAACAAGAGTAATCAATACTGGAGGTGGAATGGTAGAGAATTCAAATGGAAAGATTATCAAGCTGGTGTTGGAAAGGCTTAGAAGTTGGAAGTAAGGCTTGTGTATCCAGCTGAAAGGCAGGCCTGATAGATAATCTGAGAGTAAGTGTCTCACAATGCTTCTACAAATGCTAACTAAAATACCACAGACATCCTCTGAAATTAAAATGAAAAGAAAACAAATCTCCTAGAAAATCTCCCTGGGCAAACAAGACAGTAGCCATGAGGGCTAGTTCACAAACAAAGGTTCAGGCCTTGGCCTGAACAGTGTGAAGTCACAATTCAGGCTGCTCCACAAGGTGGAAGTGACTCCTACCCTGTATAAGAGCAGATTGGACAAAGAAGTCAAAGAAATTACTCAGTCTTCACTCAAGGACTTAAGGCTCAAATACACCTACTTCGTTCAGAAAACTCTGAGCAGGAAAGTTAACAGTTATCCAAGGTCAGCAGCTTCCCCAGTCACCAGAGAAAAGCCTTAGTAAATGTCTTGAGGAATGTGTACTGTAATCAGGCCACATGAAATTATCTTGAATAAAAAAACGCAGTCAAGCAAGAGCACATAATTCAAAATCTTAAAACACTGAAGGAAAAAAACCTGAAAAACACAATAAAAAGAAGGCTGCTACAGAGAATAGCAAGTAACACTGGAAACAAGCAATCTTGTACTGTAGACTTCAGAGGTGCACACAAGTTTGTCCCAAGGAGATTTTATTTGGGTCTCCCTTGAGAACGTGTGAGCACAAATAGTCTTCCTTAATGGACAATCAATAGCCCCTGTGTAAAGTCGGAAACATGGATGGTTTCTAAGACATATGTTTCATTCTGAAACTTAACAGTGACATCCTCTATTGAGGGGGGCACTTGAAAATGTGCCAGAGTATTATGCTTGTTCAAGGACCAATGCAGTAAAAAGGACAATAAGCACTAAGAGCATTAAGGGTGATTCTGCACCAAGAATCTGGCCAAAAATGCTAGTCATCAACTGTTGGGAAACATCACTAACTGAGCAATGATTAACCTCTTTTAAAAAAATAAAAACAAGCCGGGCGGTGGTGGTGCACTCCTTTAATCCCAGAACCTGGGAGACAGAGGCAGGAGATCTCTGTGAGTTCAAGGCCAGCCTGGTCTACAGAGGGAGTTCCAGGACAGGCTCCAAAGCTAGAGAAACCCTATCTTGAAAAATCAAAAACAAAAACCAATCAAAAAAATAAAAAATAAAAACAAAAAGGATTACTTTATTTTATTTTTATATAGTTCTTACTGGCCTGGAACTCACTATATGGACCAGCATGGCTTGAACTCAGTTATCTACCTGACTCTGCCTCTGGAATACTGGGATTAAAAGCACATGCCATTTTGTTTATCATGTGTCTTAATTAACTGTTCTATTGCTGTGAAGAGACACCAAGAGCAAGGCAAGTTACAGAAGGAAACATTTAACTGAGGGCATGTTTACAGTTTTGGAGGATTAATCCTTTACCATCATGGTGGGAAAATTGGTGGCAGGCAATACTGCTGGAGAAATAGCTGAGCTGAGCTTTTTATCCTGATCTGCTTGCAGCAGGGAGATAAAGACAGACATTGGCCTGGTGTGGACTTTTGAAACTTCAAAGTCCATCTCCAGAGACACACTTCTTCCAACAAGGTCACACCTACTCCAATGAGGCCACACCTCCTAATCGTTCTCGAACAGTTCCACTCCTTGATGATTAAACCATTCAAATATATGAGCCTAGGGGAATCATTCTCATTAAAACTACCACATCATGTAACAATATCTTTTAAATTTTAAAGTAAATATATCATAAATAAATAATGGGTGTGGTGGCACATAACAATCCCTGCACACAGGAGGTAGAGGCAGGCAAATGCCACTCCTGTCTATACAGTGAGTTCCCAGCCAATCAGAACTACAAGTGAGACTCTGTCTCAAAAAATAAAAATAAAAAAATAGATTATGGACTAGTTAAATCCCTCCCTCAAGAGATGTTGGGTCAGAGCAACACAATTAGCTACTCTGGAATTTTTAGGTTCCGAAGAGCAGTGCCTTCAAATAGTTCTTAGCTAAAATATCTCAAACATTAAAATGGGTTTACCAATGCTAATTGTGTACTCATGGAGTAAGGTATGAGATACTGCCTTTCTGAAATAGCAGCTGCCATGTCAATGTTCCCCAGAGCTTACAAAAATCTCCAGAAAGGAGTCAAGAGTAAAACAATAACCATTAAAATTTGCAGTGCATATTGGGACGGTCTATGAAATAACACTGAATAAACTAACAAAAGTCCCTGTTACTAACAGATCTAGGAATCACATGGTTTGGATTTGAAAGAAGACAATATTTGCCTGGATGAAAATGGAAGATGAAGAAAAGTTATAACCAATACATATGAAAAAGATAGTAAATGACTACTGAATAAAAACATGTACTTAGCCTTAGTACTTTGCTTCCTAAAGATAACAAATTCTGTATACACACTTATCATTAGGGGGCTAGGTAGATGTTCAATTAGTAAAGTTATTGCCATGTAAGCACAAGGACCGAGTTTGGATCCCTAGACCCTTGTAAAATATCAGGTACTGTTGTGAAACATCACTTTAACTATGTAAAGAAGTGTTACATTTGTTTATGGTGCAGAATTACTTTAATTGTGTAAGGGTATGTGACATTTGTTTCTGTGGCATTTGTTAATGATGTAAAGATGTGTTACATTTGTTTCATCTTGCTTGCCTAAGGCACCTGGCTGGTCTAATAAAAATTTAAAAAGCTAATAGCTAGGCAAGAGAGGGATAGGTAGGGCCAGTAGGCAGAAAGAATAAGTAGGAGAAGAGAAGAGAACAAGAGAGAAGAAGCAAAGAACCAGGGAGAAAGAGAGGGTCATGCCCAGGACCAAAAATCAGGCAGTAGCCAGTCAGCCAGCTAGCCAACAAGCCATGGAATAAAACATTACAGAAAGAAAGTTAAAAAGCCCTAAGGCAAAATGTAGATAAAGAGAAATAGATTAAAATAAGAGCTAAGGTCAAGCATTCATAACTACTAAGATGTCTCTATGTCACAATTTGCGAGCTGGTTGGTGACCTAAAAGAAAAAGTCTGATACAAGGTACAGCAATATATCCTGTAATCCAGATAGTCATTGGGGCTTGCTGGCAAGTCAGCTTAGTTGAATCAGCAAGCTCCAGGTTCAGAAAGAGAGAGAGCGTGAGAGACCTGTCTCAAAAAGGGAAGTGGAGAAGGGATTGAGAGGTGACACCAGATGTTGATTCATGGGTGTCTAAGTGTACACAAGTGCACACACACATACTATTGTGTTTGAATGTGAAATGTCTTCCAAAATCTCATGTGTCTGAATGCTTCACATGTGTGCATATGTACACACACACACACACACACACACACACACACACACACACCACTGTGGTTTAAATGTTAAATGTCTTCCATAGGCTCAACATCCCCAGATGGTAGCACTGTTTTGGGAGGTTGCAGAACCTTCTGACAGTAGAACTTTACTGGAGCAAGAGGGCTGACTGGAAAGGAGTGGGAAGTGCAGCAGTTTCTTTATCATTAAGAAGGAGAAAGCTGTACCATAAGCTCCCACTCACCTGGACAGAGCCAGCCTCAGTCACCATACCTTTTCCACCATGATAACTAAATCCCTTTAAATTTTAAGACAGAATAAATCTTTTCTTCCTTAGTTGCTTCTTGTTGGGCATTTAGTCAGCAACAAAAAATTACAACACAAATCTGGATTCACCCCATTGCATACTGCCCTATAGATATTTACCTGTTTTCCTTTGTACACAGTAGCAAGAACACATAGTCAAGGTACACTTGCATGTTCCTAAAAGCCAGTATGTTTAAAATAACAAATGTAAGTGAGATAAGGAAAATATACAGCTCTTTTAAAATATCCCCTTGTTTCCACTATGGATATATTCCTTCAACTTTTATATTTATATTACAATTATACACATACAAACATACACACACTATCTGTAAACATAAGCAAGAATAAAATTATTCTTATTATTAATAGCTCCTGGGTAACTTTCCTGTTAAGTTTCCTTATATTAAAACATTTTTACTTACATTTAAAAAGTAGAACAAGTTGAAACATTATAAAACAACAAAGACAAATACCTAGACTCCAGACACAGTTCATCCTTGACCATTCCTTCAAGTGCTGTGCTGTCCATTTTGTCAGTCTGACACAGACCAGAGTCACTACGAAGAGGGAACTCTCAGTTGAGAAACTGTCTCCATCAGATGGCTTGTGAGCACATCTATGGAGCATTTTCTTGATTAATGATGTGGGAGGGCCCAGCCCACGTTGGGTGGTGCCACCCTTGGGTGAATAAGAAAGCAAGCTGGCCAGGCTTGATGGTATATGCTTTAATTCTAACACTCAGTAGGTAGACACGTAGATAGATCTCCAAGTTCGAGGACAGCTAGGCCTATATATTGAGAACTTATCTCCAAATTAAAAATAATAAAAAATACATAAATAAAAAGCAAGCTGAGTAAGCCAGTAAGTAGTATTTCTCCATGATTTCTGCTTTAGTTCCTGACTCCATGTTCCTTCCTTCACGTCCCTTGATGATGGACTTTAACCTGTAAGCTAAATTAAACTGCTTCTTCCCCAAGTTGCCTCTGCTCAGTGTTTTAGATTAGAGAAGCAAACTTAGACAAGTGCATTAAAAAAGCTAACACAGAGCCGGGCGGTGGTGGCGCACGCCTTTAATCCCAGCACTCGGGAGGCAGAGGCAGGCAGATCTCTGTGAGTTCGAGACCAGCCTGGTCTACAGAGCTAGTTCCAGGACAGGCTCCAAAGCCACAGAGAAACCCTCTCTCGAAAAACCAAAAAAAAAAAAAAAAAGCTAACACAGTGGTGGAGAGATGGCTCAGTGATTAAGGGCTTCTTCCAAGAAGAGAACCTGGGTTCCACTCAACACCCCCATGAAGACACACAATGTCTGTCACTCCAGTTCTATTGGATCCAACACCCTTTTTTGTTCTCTAGAGACACCAGGGACACACATGGTACACAGGCATCATCATACGGCAAATACTCATAAACATAAAATAATAAATTAAAAGCACAAAGTGCACTTCTGCAAGAGTAAAAAAAAAAATCACACTCAGGATTTGAATATAAAAGTGATCTCTCCAGACCTAAACTTGGAAAAGTGTTTTTTGTTTTTGTTTTTTTTCGAGACAGGGTTTCTCTGTAGCTTTGGAGCCTGTCCTGGCACTAGCTCTTGTAGACCAGGCTGGCCTCGAACTCACAGAGATCAGCCTGCCTCTGCCTCCCAGGTGCTGGGATTAAAGGCGTGCGCCACCACCGCCCGGCTTAAACTTGGAAAAGTGTATACAAAATAAGTGAGATTAGCAGAAGAATCCACTTTCAAAGAGGGCTATAAAACATTAGAAATAATTATATATCACAAATACCTTAAGATAAACCCTTATAAACCTTATAAGATAAACCTAGATAAAGCTGGGGAGATGACCCAGTTGGCAATGCCTTTGCCACACAATTATGATAACCTGAGTTCAGACACCCAGCACTCACTTAAAGGAAAACATAAAGCTGGGCAGGGCATGGAGGGACTGAAACCCTAGCATGGGTAATGCATGGGCAAGAGGACTTCTCATCCTGCCTGCCAGCCTGTTCAGCAACGTCAGTAAATTCTAGGGCCAGCAAGAGGCTTCCCATCTCAGAAGACAGGTGGCAAGCCCTAAATAAAGACTTCTGATGTTGACCTGCAGCCTCCATGAACATGTGCACAAGCGTGTGCATGCACGCACACACATACACACACACCCCTGCACATCACCACAAAGATGAAGCACAGGGCAGAAGCACAATAAAGAAAATCTATGGTCCTGTAAGCCCTAGGAAAGGCCAAGTTTGAAGAAAAGTTAAGGGAGTAATAGAGATCTCCAAAAATGCCCAGAAAAGAACCTGCCTGTGAATGAGACACCGGTCACAGTGTTTAGCACCCACTAGCTTCAATCTTCTAATCCTTTTGCCTCCATTTCTTGGATTACAGATGAATTCAGTTTTTCAGTTCTAGCAGCACTGCCTTTGGGGCTGGGTAGATGTTATGTATGTATGTGTGTGGAATGCTACCTTGTGAATCAATTCAGTTAACAGCCCTGGCCTCTACTTACTAGACAAAAGTACTATTCTCCACTTGAAATAAAAAACAAAAATGTCTTCGAATAGCACAGAATGTCTCACTGGGAGAAACTGTACCTGTGAAGAGTTATCCCTATAGTCCAAGTAATACTAACGCACACTATGCTAACAGGTTTTAGTGTTTTTCTTGGTTTTTTTTTGTTTGTTTGTTTGTTTGTTTTTCAAGACGGGGTTTACTCTATAAGCAGTCCTGTCTGCCCTAGAGCTCACTTTGCAGAACAGGCTGGCCTCAAACTCACAGAGATCCACCTGCCTCTGCCTCCTGAGTACTGGGATTAAACCGAGTGCTGGGATTAAAGGTGTACACCCGGATTTTAGTGTTTCTTTAATCTAAGAGCATTTCAATGTTCACCTAGTAAATATCTGACAATAATTCTGTATTAAAGATATAAGCTGGGCAGTGGTGGCATATGCCTTTAGTTCAAGCACTTGGAAGACCGAGAGTCAGGCAGATCTCTGTAACATCCCTCTAGGGTGAGTTTCAGTATAGCCAGGGCTACAAATGGAAACTGTCTTGAAAAACAAACAAAGAAAGAAACCAAAGCATACTATGGCTGCAAAATACAACTACTGTGTTTCTCCTTTACGTAATCAAGAAAATGAAGTCAGAGAGGAAGACCCAAGAGCAAAATTAAAGGTGAAAGGTGAGGTACACAAATCTCCCCTTTCCCCCTAATCCCAAGTAGAATACACATGTCATTGCTATGGATTTTAAATACTGTTTTTAATATTCTGTGATCAATATATTATCATATTCCTTCCTTAGTATTTTGGTATTTTTATTTTTCAGGAGAAGGGGTAGAACATAGGGCCTCATTCTGTAGCACATGCTGTCCTAGGATTCTCTAGTCTTTCTAATTTTTGTAGTTCTCCCACACACTTTCCCATGCCTTACGTTACAAAACCCATACATCTCATCTATCACAATTACTGTTATGTCCTTCCACTGAGCTTAGTATGTCATGCAGAGATAAATGAAACACTACTTTGTGGTTTATACTTAACTAGATGGTCTCAAAAAAAAGTTGTCATTCTTTAACAGTCAAATACAGTTAAGTATACTAAAACCTAGAGAATATAAGAATTTATTTTATAAAGAGGACAAAGGCTGAGGGTGTAGATCAGTGGTAGGTCATGTGTCCAGCATGTTAGGTCCTGCATCTGCTTCCCAACATACACATATGACCTAAAATAAGTTTTAAAACAAGATCTGGGGGAAAAGACAAGCTTTCTGGGCGAAAACCCAGAGACATGCTGCACAGGAATCTTCTGAAAAGTTCATGTGTACCCTAAGCCATCGAGTTTGTTGTGGAGGATTCACTCATCCCTGAGTTTATTCCTTACTCCCGACTCTGTCACTCACCACTGTCTTATGACTACCAGCTTCTTTCTGACTGTAACTGACTCAGCACAAGGCTATCACACACCTCACTTGGAAATAGTTTAATGGCCATGCTCCATGAGAAAAAAATCCTGCTTTTTGGGGGGGGGGTGAGGGGGAAGGATATTTAAATTTCTCTTCTGATAATCTAGTCTTTTCATGTACATAACCTAATTTCTTCTTTTCTTTAACATACAAATTTGTTCTAACCATTGCCTTGATCTTTCCTATCTTATTTGCATAACTACACACCTTATTTCTAAATTATTTCACTCATGTTACTTCATTCCATGGAAGGCTGTTTGATGTGGGAGTGTCATATATCAATCTGTTGATTTCATTGGTTAAGTAATAAACAAACTGCTTGGGCTCATAGCTTAGAACATAGGTAGGTGGAGTAAACAGAACAGAATGCTGGGAGGAAGAGGAAGTGAGCTCAGACTTGACAGCTCTGCTATCTGGAGCAGAGATGCCATCCTCCCGTCTCCCAGGCAGACACACGCGATGAAGCTCCAACCCAGGATGGACGTAGGCTAGAATCTTCCCGGTAAGACCGGTGCTCACAGATTATTAGAGATGGGTTGA
>NW_004949109.1:8303610-8308753 GCF_000317375.1 Microtus ochrogaster
TCGAGACAGGGTTTCTCTGTAGCTTTGGAGCCTGTCCTGGAACTCCCTTGGTAGACCAGGCTGGCCTCAAACTCACAGAGATCCGCCTGTCTCTGCCCCCCAAGTGCTGGGATTACAGGCGTGCGCCACCACCGCCCGGCTTAAACTTTATTTTTAAATAATTAAAATTATATTCATTTATTAAGGCTGGGTATCTGGACGTCAGAGGACAACTTATCAGAGTCATTTCTCTCCATCTACCTTGTGGGTCCTAGGGACCAGACACAGGTTGTCAGGTTTGGAGGCAGGTGTTTTTACCAGCTGAGCCATTTCGCTGGCTCTTCTAGCTCAATTTACTGTTGCTATAAAAAACAAACAGCCGGGCAGTGGTGGTGCACGCCTTTAATCCCAGCACTCAGGAGGCAAAAGCAGGTGGATCTCTGTGAGTTCGAGGCCAGCCTGGTCTACAAAAGCTAGTCCCAGGACAGGCTCGAAAACTGTCTCGAAAAACCAAAAAACCAAAACCAAACAAACAAAAAACCTGACCAAAACTAACTTGAGGAAGAAAAGGTTTATTTAATTTTACAACTTCCCGGTCAAAATTAATCACTAAGGGGAGTCAAGGCAAGAAGGAATGCAAGACAGGATCCTGGAGGCAGGAAATGAAACAGAAATCGTGGAGAAATGTTGATTACTGGCTTAATTTCCAAGGCTTGCTCAGTTTGTCACTTTATACAACCCAGGATCACCTGCCCAAGGGCAGCACCATCCCCAGTGGGCTGGGCATTCCTACATCAATCACTAATAAAGAAAATGCCCCACTGATTTGCCTACAGGCCAATCTGATGGAGGCATTTCCTCAACTTAGGTTCCCTCTTCCTCAATGATTCTTAACTTGTGTCGAGTTGACAAAAAAATAACCATACTGATCAATGAATCATTTTAGAACTTACTGTGGTGCTCACAGTAGCAATGCTACTTATTGTATAAGTTTTCCTCATATGGTTTTTAAAAATATAAGCATAGCCTATGTTCAAGGAATGCTGCTTGGCTGGGTAAAACAAAGTTTATTTCCTCAAACTATATAATGGAATCTTATTGTGTGTGTATATTTGAAGCTTCTAGAATATACATATTCAGATTTACTTCCAAGTGAAAATTTCTACTGAAAAGCAATTTAGAAACATATGGGAAAGGGAAGCAGACTTAGATGATAAAAGAAACAAAAATAGCAGAGTAGGAGTAGGAAATATTGCCAGTGCACACTCTTAGGAGAGATAACAGAAGTAAAGACAGCAGACAGGTGAGAAGAACAAAAAGACAGCCAAGTGAGTGTTTCACTGCTGTGTTCTTATTAATCCTGGCATGACACTCTCATGAGTGGCCACACACTATAAATACCTGCTAGGCTACAGCAAGCTAGCAAAAGGGAAAGGTTGCTAAAAGCTTCCCCCCTCAAACATCTGAGCTGTACTAGCTGTAGGACAGTAGGGGAGTCAGTAGTTTTTAAAAGAATATTTAAAAAGTTCCAAAAAACTCCAAAGTTTCTCTCAAGAAAGCAGTGGTTCAAGTTGTAATTAATTGTATATTACCTGGAATTTCCAAATTAAGTAGCATAAACTGTTGATAATAAGGCTCTATTAATACTCTCACTGGGAGAATATTAAAATGTTCTAAGGACTTTTATGGGTTCATTTATAACTTCAGTTTCTTTAACCTTGTTTACCCTACACAGTCAAATTGTGTCATAAAAAAAAATTCTCTGCTTTGAGGTTTTCAAGAACTCAATGCTGACGATTTGTGAAGGCATACTACAAGTAGGTTGCCCAAGAAACCATCTTAAATGGTTTCATTTTTTTTTCATTTATTCTTGTTTCAAAAGAGTGATGGTTTTTAAAAAGAAAATTAAAAACTAATGGTATAAAAATCGGGATGATAATTTATTTCCAAAATAGGCAACCTCAATGCTTTAAAGTTCACTTAACTATTCTAAGATTCTTAGACCAAAGTGCTAGTTAGAATAATAAAAGATGAGAATCCAATTTTACTTATAAAACCAAAGTTAAAATGTACACAAACGCAAAACATACGTCATATGGCCATACATAATAAATTCATTTGAAGATGGTCATCTTCATTTGAAATGCTAAAGAACTCCCCTTATGTGGTAATGAACTACTAGAGATCTATTAGAAGTAAATACTGTTTGTACCCTACAGACTTTTAGCAGAAAAATGAGAAAAAATTGGGGATTCTGTCAATTTTATAAAATCTTCAGGTTGGAAGGAGCTTGAGTTCACCTATTACACTCTGTCAGTCAGTATTTGATTGATCTTTGTAAATACACTGAAAAGTCAGATGAAAATTAGACATTAACTAGTCAACAGTACATAATTTAAATAAATATTCATTTAAGATTATTTAGATCTATATTGTAGGAAGACAAAAACTATAACACAAGAAAAGGGAACTTCCCTAAAAATATATTAGGTATTGGGTTGTGTGCATAGCACACTGTACCACGTAGTAAGAGAAAGAATTTCCTGAATTACATTTATTAAATATCTAAAATATGTTAGCTTATTTATATTAATCAATTAAAATCACAGCCAGTATGGCCACACATACCTATAATCTAAGAACTGAGGCATGATGATCACTAAGTCCACACCAACTTGAGGTTACAGAGAAAGACCCTTTCTTCAAAAAACTCTCTGAAACATGTCTACCAGCAAACTTACTGTTTTGACTGGATAGAGTTTCATAATCTGAACAATATAAAAGAGCAACAGAAAAGCTGAGGCTACGACCCAGTCCTAAATCCCATACCATTCTGAAAAAGAAAAGGGTCCTCATCTTAAAGAACCATGTGATTTAAACTAAGAACCTATGAGAGAGCGGGTGGTGGTGGCTCACATCTTTAATCCCAACACTCAGGAATCAGAGGCAGGTGGATCTCTGTGATTTCAAGGCCAGCCTGATCTACAAGAGCTAGTTCCAGGACAGGCACCAAAATCCTACCTAGGATAAAAAAAGAAAAAGAAAAAAAAAGAAAGAAAAGAACCTATGAGAACATCATTTTGTGAGTAAATACACTTTTAAATAGTATTTGTTATGGCTAATGAAAACAAATAAATGTTTCTCTTATGAAAAAAGTATCTGAAGCATGAAACTCATTGAATACATGATTGAATAAATCATGTATTCAATAGCTTATAAACTCTATCACTGTAGTATTGTCATAATTAGCTTCAGCTGTCAACTTCACACAAACTTAAAAGTCACCTATGTAGAAGGTACCACAACTGAAGAATTGCCTAGGTTAGAGTGGACTATGGTCCTATCTTTGAAGCTTTTTCTTCATTACTAATTGATGCAGGAGGGAACAGACCACTGTGGGAGGAGCCATTCCTAGGTCTAAGGCTAAGAAAGCTAATTGAGCAAAGTTGTAAGCAACTCCTTTCTGCTTCAAGTTCCTGCATGGCTACTGTAAACTATAAGCTAAAATGAGGCATTTCCTCCCCAAGTTGCTTTGGTCATGTTGTTTATTACAACAATTGAAAGCCAAGTAGGACAAGCACTAAACAAAATTTCCCAGAACATTCAAGAATTTCTAAAAAGTATAGCATTAGCCATTTTCATATCACTTAGTTAAAAGCTATGAAAACAAGTTGCATCTGGAAATAAGATCTTAAAGCACAGTACTTTCTTTATGAATGTCATATTAAATTTGATATGAAGTATGGTATTATAAATATCATGTTTATATGAAAACCAAGTTCAATGACTTGGAAAGACCCAAAGAAACTAAGTGACAAAACAAAGAAAGATTAACTACCATAAACAAGGGCTGGAAAGACGTGCAAACTGAGAGATCATCACACTCGGGATCACTGCCACCACTAAGCTAACTTCTCAGCGATAGTGCACCAGAAGAGTGAGGAGCCAGAGCTCCTGGCAAAAGACACATTTCCAAGACCACACACTGACATGGACTCTATTTTATGTAGCAACAGATTAGTTATGATACTGGTCAATCAGTTTTCGTAACTCAAATCAATAAACGAACACACACTATCACTACATAGCCCGGGCTGGCCTAGAAATTGTTATATAGCTTAACAACGGTCCAACCTGTCATTCTCCTGCCTCTGCATCCTCAGTACTGGAATTCAGGTGTGCACCACCACACCTGGTCAATAGATGCTGTAAGACTAGTGTCCATCAACCCCATGCTGCTGGCATTCTGGTACTGTTTCTTCCTTTTCAGGGCTGTCCTGGTAACTCTTGGAAGCACCCCTCACTGAGATTCCAGTCACTGGTAGCAACTCCTCTCATCTGTGACAGTGAAATGCTCCTAAGGATAGTGTCAGCAAAATCATCGCTGAAGGAGAATGGAACAAAAAAAAAAATCTTACCCCTTCTCCCTTTTCTGAACCAACTAAATAGTAATCTGAGAGGCTGGACAAAGGTCTCCCCAAAGGAATCTGTCTTAATCTCTGGAAACTGAACATTACCTTACCAAGAAAAAAAATTAAAAATTGTCATTATATTAAATAAGGATCTTGTGAGGGCAGATGAGAGTGGGGGTCAGAAAAGGAAGGAAGAAAAAAATGGGAAGTACAGAGCTAAGAGATTTGAAAGACTGGCTTTCAAAGGTGAGAATAACGCAGTCACAAACTAAGGAGTGCCCATGAGAAACTGAGAGGAACAACAAAGGAATTCTCTAGATTCCCCAACAGGAACAGCCTAATGACACCTTGACCTGACCTGGGCCCAATAGTAATGATTTCAGACATCTGGTGTTCAGAACTGCAAAAAAATAAATTTCTGATTTTTGTTCATAAGTCAGTGTGCCAATTTGTTGCAGCAGCCAAGAAAAATTAAGAAAATGTGGAGGACTGGGCAGTGGTGGCACACGTCTTTAATCCCAGCACTCAGGAGGCAGAGGAAGGCAGATCTCGGTGAGTTCAAGGTCAGCCTGATCTACAAGAGCTAGTTCCAGGGGGCTGGAGAGATGGCTCAGTGGTTAAGAGCATTGGTTGCTCTTCCAAAGGTCCTGAGTTCAATTCCCAGCAACCACATGGTGGCTCACAACCATCTGTGGTGGGGTCTGGTGACCTCTTCTGGCCTGCAGGCATACACAGAACATTGTATACATAAT
>NW_004949109.1:8308853-8314185 GCF_000317375.1 Microtus ochrogaster
TAAAATAAAAGAGCTAGTTCCAGGACAGCCACCAAAGCTATAGAGAAACCCTGTCTCGAAAAAAAAAAAAAAAATCTGGAAAGATTTTAAAATCTGATGTTAAGCTTGCAATTAGTAAATGACATCATGTATAAAGAGCATTTAGCACAGTTCTTGAACTCTGTAAGCAAGTGGGTGGGGGACATTCAAGGCTCCTAAGAATAAAAACACATAAACCAGTTACACAAGTTATATGTTACAATTTGTCTTGAATGAAAGAAAAAATGTGGATGAGGTCAAGGACCGTTTCTTGAGGAAGGAAAGCCTGGAATCTTATTATCAGAGATTTAGACAGCAAAAGAGGGAAGAAATGGTTGTGAGCAGAGAAATCAGTGAGACGCGTGCAGTACAGTACAGACCTGGCTAATGTGGTGGAGGACAAACCAAGTGCTAAAGTCATGTACATAACACAGAACACACTCTCACACCACACAAAACCTCTGTTAAATGACTTGTTAAATATTCCACAGGATGTATTAATTAATACTCAAGCTGTGACTCTTAGGGGCTTTTGCCAATACATACATACTAAAGTTAAAAATCCTTTACTATAGGGAACTGCAAAGGCCAGGTGCTTACACAAAGAACACAGTGTACCAGTCACTCTACAGCAAAAGGACTTACTAAACAAAACCTCATACACCAAATGTCCTTAAACACTTAATTAAATCTACTTAGCATTTCCCAAGATGAAGGCCCTCTGAAATCTACCAGTCTCTAAAACCTCTCATTGTCCCTTTTCTTTCCCTAAGCACAGGGCCCACCCAGAGTCAGTCATGCTACTCACAGTCTCACAAACTTCCTAAGTATTTCACACATCTGCAGCTGTCCATCCCACCTTTCAATAACATCTACAGAACAAAGGAACCACAAAAACCACCAGTTCACACAATATAATTAACATAAACTTTTTTTGAAACTTTGGGCTTACTTGTTTTTCTGTTGTTGTTTTTTTGTTTTTTGAGTCATGGTTTCTCACTAAGCAGCCAGTCCTCCCTGACTGGCCTTGAACTCAGAGATCCACATCTATTACCGCCCCCCCCCCACTGCCTCTCTAGTGCTGGGATTAAAGGTGCTCACTTGTTTTACAAACATCTTAAATACATTTTCAAGTGACACTAAGTTTACAAGATTTCTTCCAAAGGCACCAAATTACTTCTGTTTTTATATAAAGGTAATAAACTTAGCTCCACTCAAGTCTTCCAGGTCTCAGGATAAAGATGAGACAGCACTTACTAGTGACCACCCTTTTTTTGAAGTGTGGAAGGAAAGAGAAACCCAGTTTGCTGAGCTTCCTGAGTGGACGCAGAGAGCAGCAATGCAAGTTCGAGCTCAGATAAGGAAGCTGCATGTTAGCTCTGTAATTCCCATAAGCTTCTGCGTGCACTGATGCACATTTCCAGCTTTCTTAAATTTATTCTTCAGCATGCATCTTAACGATGTTCAGAATTTCTGCTAGATCTAATTTTATTAATTTATACTTCCATAACAATGTGAGAAAACTTGCTAAGTTCCAAAGAACTTCTTTGGTCTGTGAATCTACTAGATAAAAACGGTACATAATAAGATGGTTTTCCCCTTAGGTTTGATTTAGTTTTTAAGTAGGGTCTCAACTGTATAGCTTTGGCTGCCTCAGCTTCCTGTCAGTGCTAAATTTACAGACACGTGCTACCATACCCAATATTCAGTCTTAGTTTATGTTTGTATTCTGTATGAAGTTGAAAGTCTTAACATATGCACAATATAATTTGAATATCTGTTTTGAGACTGTCCACGCCCTCTGCCTACTTGGGGTTAATCTCTTGCGTAGTGGTTAGTAAGTACTCTTTACAGATTTAGGAAGTTAATCTTTTGTTAATAGAATTTGCAGCTATTTCTCCAGTGTCGTCATTATCATCATTTCATGCCATGCTGACTCTTCTACACATATATCCTTAAACTGTAACGCCCTCTCATTCCTTTGTATATCCCTAAAAGAATGTTTTTTTAGATCTTTAGAAATGAAGATCAAACTGAAAAGATAAAACTGCTTCAGGAATGACTGAGCACAGATCTTATCATGGGGTGCCTGCTGGGTTACACATGGTTACAATGTACAACCAAGTTCTGATTACAACTAGTCTGTCAAACAGGGAATAACTCAGTACTGGCTGCTGTCTCCAGTTGCCTGCGCAGGTACTATAAAAATACAGAAGCTGCTGGTGGATATATTTTCTACTAGGAGGAACAGAAAGTGCTCTTCTATATAGCCAGCAAAGAGCAAGCCACACGTAGTTCTAGAAACAAGGGGTTTGGTAAGAAACCTATCCAGAAACAAGGAGTGTAAAAGAAGATCATAAAAGCTAACTTCTCTCTAACCTGTTAAAAATGAATTTTATTTTATTTCCTGAGCTCACTTTCTAAAATGGCAACAACAAAGTTAAATATTATCAGAAAAGAGAATGCAGAAATCTGGCTTTATTACACTGGGTAAGAATAATCATAACTCCCCAGGACTCTGCCAGAAGACTGTCTTTCCTTCTGTAGGGAAATGAATGTAAATTTAACTACAAGGGATGTTTTGATACCTCCTCCTCTAAAAGCATTCAAAAGGAGACCGATCTGCTTTAAAAGGTTTGGAATTAGTATACTTCAAACAGGAGTGATGATCTCTCCAGATCCTTCAAAACAACTAATATCTGTGTACATTAAACAAGTAATTAAACCTACACTACTTCTAAGATTAATGCTGGTAAAATCTGATCTCTGAAAGCTAGAATGCATTCATGAATCTTTATGTTTCACGGTTATTTAGTTAGCCCATTTAACAGTAGTTCAAAAAGTACACTGTTAATAACAGTCTGTAAGGAGAAGTACTTTGTGAGTGGAGTGTGGGTTAAAGAAAAAGTCATTACACACTGAGATCAAGGTTCTGAATGCATCCTCCTCAGCACACTCTCTGGCAGCTTGGCAATATGCCCAGGGTGATTAGCAGCCAGTGCAAGCAGAGAAGGGATCCCGTTGAGAGGAACTGCAAAGGCTCCCCCAAGCGGTCACACACAAATTACAGTGAAGCATGGGGCAATCACTGCCACTGCTTTTGAAGTTAAAACTCAAAATACTCTAAGCAAAACTGATGCCTACAATTAGAGAGAAATGTAATCAAATACTAGTAGAGAGATCTTCTTCCATGCTTTAAGATGCGATGTTTATGAACAGAGAATTACTTTTGGAAGAAAACCTAACAGTAAAATAAAACTACAATGATTTTCTCTATAATTTTCTAGGCATGATGATAGTATTTCAAATAGTTGATTACTTTTCAAGTCTGTTCAGCCTTCCCTAAATATCAGCATATCCTTTGTGAGTAACTACTATTTACTTGAAGGCAAGTTCTGGTACAAATGTAGTTATGTATCAAATGAAATACACTGAAAAGGGAATTTACCAGTGTTACTATAAACCTAACTTAGAATTTACAGAAGTTCCTTTAAGCCGCCAGTCATCTGCACTGACTATAAATAACATAAAAATACAAATGGGTCTTCCTACCCCTCTCAGACTCTATTTTCTGGGTGTTTTAATCACCGAGTCTCCGACTAACATGAGTACTATACTGTTTGCGACTCTCTCAGCAATGATTTGTTAATGCTACCCACTTTTGATAAAGCTCAGATGTCCAAAATGTGCAAAGCATTTAATTAAAACATCTGTTGTCTTCTGCTAATCATCCATTACTCTGTGGTATGGCAAATATTCACACAGGTAAGACGATTTTAAAACTTTATAAAACAGCTACCCTGAGTCTCATGATTGTCTTTCTCCTTTTTTGATTTCAATCTCAAGCTACAAGTGAAGGAGAGTGAAAGCAGCCTGGGTATTCTAACACAATTTCAGCATGAAATGAGCATCAGAAAAAAAGGGAACTGCTCCCTCAAATACTTAAGAAAATTATAAAAATCCAACATTTTTCTGGAAGAGAAAAACAGGATTCTGTTTTATATGGCGCTATCAAACTTAACTCCAACAGCTTGATATTTTTACCTAGAAACTTTAAAAAAAATGAAAATTTCAATATTCTAAGGTAGAAATGGAACTCACTGACAAAATTTACAAAAGACACACACACCCTCCTACTTAGCCTGTAGTCTCCATAGGACAAACAGAGCAATTCCAAGTGATACCATTTGTGCATTATGTAACCCTAATTTAGAATAAAAGAAACATGAGCCTTAAAAAGCAATACATTTAAATATATGAAGGCTTTAAGATATAAACGACCTCAAAAATCAAATAACCCCCAAAGTTACTGAGGTGTAGAGTAGTAAGGCCTCTGAACACAAAACTATAACCAGGCCTAGCAGTTTATCATAACTGCACAGCCTAATTCTGGTGCCTTGTTTGACCAGTGTACCAAAACTATCTCAGCCTCGGTAACGGTGTACTACCTCACCAACACAGGAGACATTTGTAAGTCGTGCCCCCCCCCCACCTCCGGCAAAAGAAGATGATCTGAAAGACTACACTGGAAGAAATCGCTGCTAAATCATACTCCAAGAGAAGAGCCATTTAACGCATCCCGAATACTGTCAGCTATATTACAAGGAACCCATTCAGGAAGGCTAAAGTAAAATTCCAAGAATTCCCAGGGGCGTAGGAAAAAAGTAGAAGCATGGCTAGTTTGACCTTAACCGGCTGCTTTTTGAGTAATGCGGAGAATTTTCTAAGCCTCTCACCGACAGCCTTCGAGGCTCTTCCTCACCGTCTCCCTCCTCCCCAACTACAGAAATGCCCGCCCTAGAAGAGGGGAGTTGAATGACTGCTATCTCGGGCTGCGATCCTAGGAACTGGTAGCTGGAAAATAAAGTCCCGACAAAGTGTCAAAAAAAAAAAAGTACCCCCGCAAGAATAATAACAAAATCCACCCCAACCAATCCACAAGCTGTCACCGCGCTGTCGGATCTGTCATCTACGCCCCCCCAGGTCCGCTGCCCGGCCGGCACAGAAGGGAGGAAAAGGCAGGCACCTTTTCTGCTTCCAGACAAATGTGCCCAGGCTCCGGGAGCACGCGCTGAGCGGCGACCGCCCCCGCAGAGGCGTGTGCTCGCCCACGGCCACTTTGGCCAAACAACTGGAAACCTCGTGGCTCAGAAGTGGCAGCGGGAGTTGCAACAAGCCGCCTCCCCTGGAATCTCCGGGCCCCCAAAGGTGTCAGTCAGAACCAACCGCCCGCCCCGGTCCACGCTGAAGCGCCAGCGCCGCAGAGGGAGGCGGCCGGCCCCGCCCGGAAGGGGCGGCCCGCGGGGGCGCGTGG
>NW_004949109.1:8314617-8321030 GCF_000317375.1 Microtus ochrogaster
TGGCCCCGCCGCCAGGTGCTGCCGCCAGAGGGCCCAGCGGCCGAGTCCCTTAGGGTCGCCCTGGCCGGGCGCGCGTCCGCCGCGGTCTGTGCGAGACGAGCGGGAACGGGCCGAGAGCCGCTCTGGCACAAAGGAGACGCGGGCGTCCTGGAACCTGCGCCCGCTCCCCCTCTCACACCCCTGGCTCGGAGGTGGACTTGGCGGGGTCTGGGTTTTCTCCCAAAGGCCCACCCCGAGAGTATGGCTCACACCCGACCAACGAAGGGCCACTAGCTCCGCTCAGAGCGCGGGGGCTCGGGCGAGATCCTGAAGCGGGCTGAGCCAGACCCTCCCAAACCTTCCCAGACCTGGAAGGAGGCGGTGTGCGGTGCCTCCAGCCGCAACCCTGCGCGGAGTCGGGTGATGGTTGATGGGTGCCCTCTCAAAAAGTGACCTTTTGACAAGCGTGTAGCTTTAATTTTTCAGCTGAAAGGAACTGAGCAGTTCAATGTAGCAGCAGACGCTTCTGGCTAGAAACAGCCAGGCAGTGCAAGAGCTTCTCATGCCCGCGGAGATGAGTGCGAGCCCGAAGAAGCTGTCGTGTTCTCCCTAAAATTGAAGCAAGTATTACATGTTCTCTCAATGGAACAATACGTGTTCTCAGTGGATGCAGAAAGTGTAAGTGAAACTCTGTGACCATACATCCGGTGACTTCCCCCGTGTAGCCTCGCCTGCCTCTGAGCAGCATGCACAGCCCCTCCACGAACTGGCAACGAGAGAGATTCGGAGATGGACTTCCGAGACGAGATACATTGTCTCCTTCGTGAGTGTAGCAGACATGGAAAGGAGTAGGGGAAAGAACACTGACTCGCTGTATTAAGAGGGCCCCAGTGAGCTTTGTCTTTAGCGTCAACCAAGCATCAAAGATTAATTTGCTCTGCCATGAGGATCATTAATTTTGCAAACCAACAAGTAAGGGGGGGGGGGGACTGTGTAGAGCGTTAATTTAGAACCTTCTTTCCCAGAACAGCAAACCTGAGAAAGGGAAATTGGAAGCAATTAAGAAAAGTGGAGTGTGCCAAGGAGCACGGAGTGATTTTGGGTAGGTATTATGCCCCCCCCCCCCCGGAGGCTAAACCTGCCTGGTGAACTGTGCTGGAGTGAGCCAGAAGCCCAGTGGTTGGTAAGGCCTGGGCAAAAGGGCAGCGTGGTTGTCCTCTCAAGATGGCGTGGACTCTTCGGGTCTTCTTTACTTTTCTGGATACTCAGTGACTCCTGCTTGCAGCACCCTACCCCAGACCAGTCAACTTTTACCTAGTCTCCCTTCTTTCCGATTCCTACCTCACCACACCCTTTTCAGCCCAGTTCAGTCCCTGCCCTGAGCTGCTCTGGAGAGGGGCAAGGAGTGAATGTCATTTCTGGGCATGTTGCTGCTCCCGGTGTATGTATCTTTATTTTCTCAGAGGTCTCCTAGAGACAGTGTACTAACCTGCCACACTGTACTCTCAGTCCCTACAAACAGATGAAATGACCTGAGGAAGTCTTGAGGAGCAAGCCAAGTCTCTCTCTATCTGTCAAATCACAGCATGTCGATTTTCTAGGTAGGACCAGCCCTCGCCAGCATCTAAGAACAGAAGTGTTTCATTCTCTAAACACTGACAGCATTAGAGACCAATCACTGTTGTAAGGCTCACCCTCAGGATCACAGAAATGATTTCGCTTCAGTAATCGTCTTCAATCACGTCTTTCCTGGGAGTCCCTGCCACGGAAGTTTTCTGTCAGTGTCTGTTTTATCAAACACCCCTGTACCAACTAGACTATGAAGCAGCACTTCATATCATAAATAATAGCCCACCTTGTGATATTCTGCCCTTCCTTGAAACTAAAGTGAGACATGCCAGAGTCAATTGAAAATGGTCTGATTTTAACACTGAAAGCCCCTGCCCTCACTTGCCAGCCCAGCTTCCTGAGGGTCTCTCATTCCTGAAGCACCACCCATCCATTTCCCACACCTGCTACAAAAGCTTCATTCTAGGGAGAGAGACATTGAGTCTTTCTCCTCAGTGTTCTTAACAACCTCACTTTCCTTTTCCTTCAAGCTTAATCTAAACTTTATAAAGTCTAAACGGATCATAATTTTGCAACAGCCTAGTTGTAACTCAATCAAAAAATTGGAATTTTGATTTTTTAAATCTAAACACCCATTGTCAGCTTGTATTTTATTCCCTCAAATATAAATAAAAGTTGAAGTTGGAAAGACAGCTTAGTGATTAAGAGCACTTGCTCCTGGGGCCTGGGTTCGATTCCCAGCACCCACATAGCAGCTCACGATCATCCATAACCCCAATCCCATGTGATCTGACACCCTTCCCTGGCTTCTGAGGGCACCAGGAATGCATGTGATGCTTATACATACATGCATGAAAACACCCATACACATAAAAAGAAAAGTTTTAAGGTATATAAGCAAAAGTTGATATGATGGTATTGTGTCCTCTGCCCACATAATAGAGAATTTGTTAACCGCAAGAGCCTCCAAAGTCTAGAAAAAAAAATCCACATTCTATTTGCTCATTTTTCAAGTGATCCATCATAAGAACTGGCGTGTTCTAAGTGAAGAGCTTTGTGAAAAACTGCAGCCGACTGGGGTCAACAGTCCAAACAAGGCTCCCCCAGAATACTCTAGCCTCACTCTCTTATCTCTGCATGCAAAGCTAGGTCAGACTCCCCAGTTCCAGCCTTCTTGCTAACTGTTCTAATTCTAGCCTGACTCATACCTGCTTAGAGTTTACCCTACACGAAGAGAGATGTATCCTGTGTTCCATTTTGGCTATCAGAGTCACCCTAAGAACTTAACAACAAGAAGATCAAAACCACCACCGCTCGTGTCTGTGTCCCTCCTTCCACGGTGACCTAGGGTACAGCCTGCAGGTCAGGGTGCTTCAGAGCTCTCCAGGTAGGTTCCAGTGTATAGCAGAGGTAGGAATTAGGCACGTGAGTCACCTCCCAGGGAACATTCACAACACGGGGATAGCTCCAAATTATCTCAAGTCATCAAATTAAAATACCTAATCCTGCGCTGTAAGACTCTTTGCCGATTGACTAGAATAGTCTCCTTTCAAAACAGCTTAAATTTATCTCCTTTCCAAAGCTTCCCCAGATTAGTCTCATCTGGATGCCTGAGGATCTTCAGGTTCCCAAATCTCTGAGCATTCTAACAGCACAGGTTTACAAAGCCTGGGACCACAGCTGACTGTGGATAATATTGTTTTAATCTTGCTTTCATAGATAGCTGTCAGGGCCTTTTCTTGTAATCTTAATCTCCCTGAAGACTGACTGGTCAACAGAAAATCTAAAATAAACAGAACCATTTTCTTAGCAGAATTTTCTCCTCTAAACTAGCTATCTAAAGAATACAATAGCAATTCATTTTAAAAGTCACCACAATTCAAGCCATCAACTGTAAGAACTTAAATGCTAGCTTTTTCTTTTTTACAAAAGAATACACACACACACACACATATATATATATATCTGTGTGTCATATTCTTGTACTTTAGACACTGGAATTTGGTTTCTACGCCCACTTCTTTACTGAAACTACTCTTTATCTCATCAGCATTGACAATTTCATTCATATACTTGTTTATCACCCATTTATTGGTGGAAAATGCTCAGAATAAAACATTACCATCAGCTCCTACCTGATGGTTCAGAAAACTATGCTATTAAAATATCACATAACTGCTGCATCAGACAGCTCAACAGGAGACAGTAGGATTATATGAGCACCAGAAGGTCTTTGCTTAGATAACATTCATTCATTTGACCTCTCTGCAGGGTTTAAGGAGGTCACCCCCCCATCCACGCCCACATTGCGACTTGGTGAGCCTTTCTCTTCTTTTACCTTCACTAGTGCTGTATAACGCATAGCTCCTGCGCATCTGACAGTTCTGTCCCTGCGTGCTTGCTGTGCCATCTTCTCCCACGTCCTAAATAAGCATGCTCTACTAAGAACAGGGAGGAGTTCCAAGGGAAAATGTAGAATGGAAAGGTAGGAAGACTCAGATGCTAGAGGCTGCTGCTCTGGGGCTCCCAGGCTTCTATGTACTCTCCTTTTAGGTTTGTTTTCAACTCCAGATTGAGCTTTGAGTATCTCCATCTGGATAAGCCGATCACAGTTCCAATTAACATGACTGAAATAAATTTGCTATGCCTAGCTATCCTCATTCATCCCCTTTGCCTGTAGCCCTGCAGTTCCTTCATGGCATCCCACTGACTCCCTTGACAGGCACACGTTTAGCCTGCCTCAGTCCTCCTGAAGCCCACCTGCAAGCTGGAGGAAAGGAAGTTTCTGTCCATGTCCTCTGACGCCTCTTTTTTACCTTAAGGTCTTGTTGCCCTAATTTAAACTGTACACTTCACCAAGGAGGCCAGCCATTTTATCCCCGTCTCTCTGTGCCTATGGACGCCACTCCCAAAGCCACTCACAATGATCATGGTTCCCCATCAAGACATTAGTCACTCCAGTCTTGCACCACTGTACATCTGGCCAAAATCCAGACCTTTATGTCCATCTCCCCCTCCTCTTTGAAATCTTTTATGCATCATCCCAGACAGAGGTGACTGTCCTCCTTTGAGTTTCTGCAGTATGATTGCCTTCTCTGGCTCTTTTCCGTTCTTCTCTATAAAAGCATCAATTATTCATCTTCACTTCATCTGGGCTCCAACCCTAACGTACTCGCATGTGAGAATCCAGGGTGCTGTGCACAAGAAGGCCTGCAGCATTTGGCATGGTGCTGTGTATAGTAGGCACTCATTTATTGGTTGGTGGACTGCCTAATTAAGAGCATTAAGTGAAAAAGGAAGTCACTACTAGACTTGGATGCTTACTCCTGAATACACAGGGCACAGTTGAAGAGCTCTTAGAAAGAACATCAGTCTTAAGAGAGGGAGTCTAGCAAAGCTTCTTGAGTTTATCCTGCTACAGCATGGCCATCTAATTAACCCTTTGGAGTTCTCCTTTCAAGTGGGTTTCTGAGCCTCACGACTCCCATGTACATGAGAGCTGTACAAAGGGCAAACACTTCTACTCTAGTGTAAAAAAGATTTTTAACTGATACAAAAATGGAAATCAAAAACCAAAACAAAAACCTGTAAGCATCTATCAGGTGTCAGTATAGTGTCCTGACCTCATTGGAGAAGCCAAGAGACTTAGTCCTGCAGGGCAGGGGAGGTATTGTCGAAAAGAGTCTTAATAATGATAGCAGTAGAGCACAAACTCACATGCTCCAGAGACTCTGGAGGGTGAAAGCAGCCCTTGAAGAAGCAAAGTAGAACTGGCTGATGATCAGGTATAGAACAAAGGTGGAGTGTGTGTGTGTGTGTGAATGTACAACAGTAGTAGTAGTAGGGTGTGGCCAGGGCAAACTGTTCTGGCTGTTCAAAATCCTAGAAGTTAATGGCTTATTTTAAAGAGAGGCTGCTGCCATGGTAGGAAGCACAGGGTGCTTACTTCCTCTTTAAAATATCAAGACTATTTACATATGAAAGACCTGCCTTGGTAGTCATACTGAACAACACTGCCAGTTAGTTCACACCTACATGAAGACACAGTCTTATGCTTCTCAAAACGTTCCTTTGATTGGGATGTCACTTGCCTAAAATTCAAGCACTTGGGAAGCTGCTACAGGAAGACTTCACGTCTCATCTAGTCTCAACTACCCAGTAAGTCCCAGACAAAGCTGGACTGCATAGTGAGGCCCCATCTTAGCAAAACAAAATAAAGAAACAGGTGGAGCACCCTGTTTCCCCCTTGACATTATACTCTCTGTTTTACAGTGAGGAGGTGAATGAAGAGGAGCTAAGCTCACCTGCACAGGCTCCAGCAGGAGGCGGTGTGGAAGGCCGAGTTGGGGAAGCCCCTGCTCGTTCTCACATTGCTTGAACAGAGTGCTTTGTAAGTCTCAGGCCAATTCAACCAGAATGAATTATAGTACAAGTCACACAATGAAGGGCTTTCCGTAACATGTTATTTAACTTGGATTCATCACCATGATCTGCAAGCTTACAGGGTACGTGTATATCAGCAACACAGACTCTGGGTAAAGCTCCTCGGGTTTTTATTGCTGCAGTAGAACTGATGTAGGAGGGTCTTCTATCTATCTGTTGCTTTCATTGATTAATTAATAAAAACTGCTTGGCCTGATAGGTCAGAACATAGGTAGGCAGGAAGACAGAACAGAATGCTGGGAGGAAGAAAGCAGAGTCAGGCAGATGCCATGCTTCTCCTACCCAAGACAGACGGTGGTTACACATTAATAGAAATGGGTTAATCAAGATATGAGAGTTAGCCAAGAAAAGGCTAGATATAATGAGCCAGGCAGTGTTTAAATGAATACAGTTTGTGTGTTGTTATTTCGGGTGTAAAGCTA
>NW_004949109.1:8321155-8351061 GCF_000317375.1 Microtus ochrogaster
TAATAATAAAAATAATTCTAGGGTGCAGTGTGTTTGTGTGTTTCATTGAAATGTATGAGACTGAAGCCAGGGTCCTGGGTATATTGGGCTTCACCTCTCCCTCTGTTCTATGTACCACCACCCTCAAATGGACTTTAAAACAGAAAAAAGACAACCAACCGTCTGGTGTGTGGTGTGTGTGGTGTGTGGAGGCAGAGGACAACTTTGTGGAGTTGGTTCTCACCTTCCACCTCTTTGGGACTCAGATAGCCTTGCTGAACCATCTTGCTGCTCTCCCAAACCATTGTTTTTCAAAGTTTCTGTTACTCAGTAGAGTACTAAAGGGTCAACATGCACTAAAGATAGTCTTGTTTTACACTAACATAGCAACCACCAGGTAACAGCTGAGACTGTCATTCAGGCCTGCTTTGTCGTTGATAGCTCATTCTGCCCACGTTGTCCACTCCTGACTTCTTCCTCTGTAGTCAATCTAAAGCCACTTACTAATAGACACACCAAACCGTTTCAGAATCAGTTGCTCAGAGAATCTTGCAGGTACAGAGAAAGGGCCTCCTTTTGATTCATGCAGCAACCTTTTCTTTATTTTAGGGAGGAAACGTAATTAACAATTATCTTAAGGGAGGTTTATGGCTAACTAGATTTATTTAATTATTTGTAATATAGTCTCTATGTTTTTGTTTATGCATTATTTGAATGTGTCCTATATGAATAAGTGTTCACTTTACTGGTCACGCAGAGGAATTCAAGAGGAGAAAGAATTGCTAACTCAAAACAGGAAGCATGTGTTAGTCCATTTGCTCTGCACTATCTAAGGTATTTTCGGTTGGGTAATTTATAAATAGAAATATCTTTTTTCACATTTCTGGAAGCTGGAAAGTCCAAGAGAAATCAGTGTACTCATTGGTTTAGTGACTAGAAATGCATCTTGTCACGGTGTCCTCACAGAAGATCCCAGACTTCCTCCAGCCTCTTTCACAAGGTGGCCAATCCTGTTCACATGGGCTCCATCCTCAGGTCCAGATGCTTTCTATTATGGACGGACCTCCAAACCACATCACCCTAGGGGTAGTTTTCCACAGGAATTTTGCAGGGACACATATATTTAAATAATAAAGAGCTTATAACTCATAGCAAATAGTTGTGATTTTTTTTAATGTAACAATATTAAGTTCCTTATGTTGAGACAGTTGTTACCCCTCTCATTATTTTGGAGAAATATTTACCACTACTAGTTGCATAAGATTCTGCCTGGGATGCTAATGATTAAACCTTTTTTCTTAAATTATTGGAATGGCCATGTGACATAGGTATGGCCAACCAGGACACTGGATCACTGGATCATCCTCAGCCACAGAGAAATAGATATGTTACCTAAATCAAGGGCAGTTTAGGTCTGGTAGAGAAAAGAGTGTGTGTGTTCTCTTATGTGTATGTTTGTATTCCCTTTTTGAACACTTGGAGAAATTCATTTTAAAAAGTGTCTTCATTTTGGATTTTTCTGGTTATACAAAGTCATGGAATCCTTTTAAAACTAAACTAATTTGAGCTGAATTTCAAACCACTTTTCAGCAGACCAGTCTAAATTAACAACAGTTAATTTGAAAAAGTTACATATTTATGAAATGTTGCAATATAGAAAAATATATGATTGCATGATATAGTTAGGTAAATAATTCTAAGGTACTGACATTCTTTTTGGTACTGACAGGTTAGCATTTTTTGATTTGATTTATTTCATTATTTTAAATTAAGAAATGATTATGATTAATTTTGTTCTAAGTCAATGTACAATACTGCCTCTTCGAATAGTTACTCAGGGAGCATTAAAGTATATAAATAACTGCAACCATACACCAACTGTCCATTCAGATATAGTCATTTCCAACTACCAGTCTTAAAATATCACAGCAGTCAGGTAACAGGTGGTAGGAAAGGAGTATTCAGAAGTTCGAAGTTCTGCTCTGGAAACACTACTTGGGACCTGAGAATGTTTTTCATTGGGAAAACTCCTTCCTTTCCGCATCCTACCTTGCAGGATATTTTCAGGGTTACAAATTAAGCCAATGAGATACCAATACCATTGCTTTCTGCAAAAAGAGGTTAGCTGTGTACTACTATTGTTTCCACAATAGCTATAGAAAAGAAAATGTCCATTCATTAATTAACCTCAATTATATACCAAGAATGCTCATAATAAGGTTATTTTTCCTTCCATAAAAGACCCAGTTCCATTTAATTTGCTATTTTCAAGCACTGGTCTAGAAGTGCTATTCAGTGCAACAAGACAAGAAATAGAGACATAAAAGAAATAGTATTAGCATTGAAGGGAGAGAAGGTATTTATTAGTAAAGAGATTGTCTTTCTGGATGAGTCAAGATCAACTAAAAGAGCTATTGTTACATGTGAGCAAAGTCTATAAAACGCAATTTGTTTTTTATATATGTAATTAGTCCATATAGATGTGGGCAGTAAAAAAACATTTCATTCACAATGACAAGTGTGCCCTATATTGAACTGAAATATAAAGCCTACATGAGCTTATAATACAGTATTAGTGGAAGGACAGCCAGCTTATTAAAGATAAATGGCTAGTGGTGCTGGGAAGACTAGTCAGCTAATAAAGCACTGTGTATAAGCAGGCGGACCCGAGTCAGACCCCCAGCACACATATAGCAAGCCTTGCATTGTACCATGTGCCTGTAATAGAAGTGCTGGGGATGTGAGACAGGTGTTCTGGGACATGCTGGCCAGACTGTCTCACCAAATTGTTGAGATCCAGGTTCAGTGACAGACACTGTCTCAAAAAGTAAGATGAACAAGGATTGAGGAAGACACCTCTATGCTCCAGAAGCGCATGTGTGCACACCTGCATACACACACACACACACACACACACACACACACAAATATGTACATACACAGACATACAAAATAGCTATGAAGTAGGCTCTGCTCATATGGAGGTGTGAGAATGCGAAGTTAATATTTGTAATGAGTAGAGATAACGCAGTACACTCAGTAAATGGCATGACAGTGGTTGGCAAACACTTTTCAAATTGCAATCCCAAACATAAATTGTAGAGAGTATGAAATTTGCATACAAAACAAACTCATACAAGGAGTTAAAAGATAATACTGTGTTGCACCAACACAGGAACTGGGTATTATTGTAGTTGAGGGAATAAGACTCAGAACAACAAATACCGCAATTCTTGCTCATATGCGAAACCAAGCATTTGATTTTTAATATGTGTGTATTTATGGGTGTGAGTGTGGGCATAGGCCATGAAATTAGGAAAGGGATCATAAGGGGGGCAAGAGGCTTGAAGGATGAGGGGCAGGGAGTACAATACACATGCATGGAAATGGAAGGATTACATGAGAGGAAAGCATCCAGAAAGATGTTCCAGAGCATAGGAGAGGGGAACAGAAGGGCAAGAGAAACCAAAACCAAGTATGTGACGTATGTATAAAAACCCATAATAAAAACTATTACTTCATACGTTAAATAAGACAACACATTTTTTTTACAGTTTAAAACTTGTAACTCCATGAAGTCTTTGGTAAAAAGATAACATAGACAAACAGAAAATCAAACAATAAATTTAGAATTAAAATTGAAATCTATGACAGAGTGTGAATATATTGAAGCCAGTATAAATAACTAAATCTAGCTAAATTTAAAATTTAAATTTAAAAGGGACAAATGTAAGCTTTGCAGAGTAAACTCACGTTCGTTAGGATTTACCTTTTGTACTTGATGGTATATGCTGACTAATGCTAACAAAGCAGGAGTGGATGCTTGATGCTTGAATTCTTTACCTTTAAGACTTAAGATATCAGAAACCCTTTTATTTTTAAATGAGAGGTTTATTTGAACGAACTGATTTTCAAACTATAAGGATTGTCCTTGTTTTAATTACAATCCTTCGCAGGGCACCTAGTGCTACTACACGCAGATGGGTGTTCAATGCTAACGATGTGCCCTACAGAACAGCTCACACAGTGCGTGAAACAGTTTATAATCATGGACTCCTTCATGACAGCAAACATGACTGATTAGATCAATATCATTTGCATATCATTGTGGGTTTGATGTTTTCTAGACTCTTCTTACATCTTAATCACATCTTAGTATGCTAAGAGAATATCAGCAAAATTATGGAAACTTTCTCACGTTCTATCTCTTATGGGATTCTACAGATGGAAAAAATAGTCAAGTCTTGTGAGATGTTGTGTTGCTAATTTGATGATATATTGCTGCAGAAATATATGATCCTTAGTTTTAATGGCAGTGTAAGCTACTTGTTCCTAAAAGTCGTCACTTCTCTTGTTTTCCTGGCATCGTCAGTTACACCAGCTGGGTGTTTACTGAACTTAGCAGTTCAACTAATATCTTTTTAAAGCACCTAATACACATACGAGTATGTAGGGAACTAGAGTAAGTAAGATAGACATGATTTTGACCTCATAGACTTTCTAGTCTCTATGGGGAGTCAATGGGACTAGCATGCTAGATTCAAAACAGACATTGCTCAAAGAAAGTTCAGCAGCTGTCAGAGCAGATCAAGCAAGTAACAGGTTCATCCCTTGTTATCCCAGCCCCAGGCAAGTATTTTCAACCCCTAATAAAACACTCAAATTATTTTTAGATATTTGACTGTGCTCCAAGTACTGAGCTAGACACTTTGTAGGTCTTGAGAAATAAATAATTATCTCATTTATGAGCGAGGAAGTTGCTAGAGTGTTTAATGACAAACCAAGTGTTGCGTAATGGTTAAGTCGTGGCCTTAAGGTCAGACAGCCTGGTGAATCTTGGCTATACTGTCAATTTACTGGGTGAACAGTTTCCTTTATAACCCCAAGCATCAGGCTTTTCTACCTATAAAAACAGAAATTAAACCAGGCAAGTTGATGCAAACATTTGCTACAGAAAAGGAGGTAAGTTCAATTATGTAAAGCATTCAGAGGAAATTACTTTGTGTTGCAAATGCTTAAGGCAGAACTCAAGGCGTGAGTAAGTAATAAGGTGTTTGTTAGACAAGATTGGGAAAGGGAAGAAGATCCAAGGTATGGGCGGGGAGCGGGAAGTCTGGTGAGGAGTTCAGGAAGCATCTGAAAAATGATGCCATGTCTAAAGGGAGCCTTGTCAAATGGCTTTGTCCAATAACCAATGGGAAAGTACAGTCGCTTTTTAAAAATCCGATTTCCGATGTCAAAAGGCTACTCTGGTGGTCATTTAGATGCTTGTTGAGACTAGAAAAATGTTAGGAGACATTGGTCAAAACCAAAGAACAAGAGTAGGGGAAAGTAACCACTTGGGGAGACAGGATGTAGAGGCCTTTCATGGCATGCATGTGAGGCAGATAGGACCCCTGTTTTAAAAGAGAAATTGTGCTTGGAAATACCAGGCTATTGTTTCCAACGCTGGTTAGCCAAGCAACAGACGGAATCCTTGCACAGTCTGATATCAAATCAAATGTGCATTTCTTTCTGCAGCATGCTGCCTTTCCAGGGGACAAGCCGGGGGTGCTGGAATTGAGGCGATGGCAATGATGATCAAATGCACAAAAATGACATAGTCTTTGATGTTTGATGTCTGATGTGGAGAATGAAGATGATTGGATGACTCGCAGACAGAGGAAGGCATGGATGATTATAGAGGATCTTATGTGGAGTAGAATACGGGGTTTTCAAAGCATGGCGGGGAAGAAAAGTGGTCTCTGGGCACTCAGTGTATTGGAGCAGCTTGCACTTAGACAAAGATGAGGGCCTTAGAAGGTCTTGGCTGCTATTTTTCCTTATTTTTTTTTTTAAAACAGATACAGACCTCAGAAGTGGGATTTGGTTTTATACTTTAAAAGCCTTGCTTTCCAGTGTAGGGCAATGTTTGAATCTGTGTATAACTATAGGTTATCTGGACTATGAATAGCAACACCAGGAAGACTGGGTCCTCTCTCAGACTCAACCAGACCCATGTCTGGCCACTGGTTTCAGGAGCGCTCAGGTGCTGTGGAGACCTTCTGGACACCAACAAGATGTCCTTACTTGAGTGAGTTTTGACCATTCACTGTCAAAAAGGGACAGGTATACCAGAAAATCTGTGAAGGCTGTTCAGGCTTTCAAAAGGAGGTGGGCATGGTACATGCCACCTCTCATGTACTTCAATCCCAGTACATGAGAAGCAGAAGCCTGTAGGCAGACCGGCTGCTGAATTCCAGGCTAGCCTGGTCTACAGAGTGAGTTTAAGGACAACTAGGGCTACACAGAAAAAAACATGTCTTGAACAACAGCAACAAAAACAACAAAAACTTGAATCAGAGTAGAGAGAGCCATTAAATTAGAAAAAGATAAATTTAAATTGCCTGTCACATTAAAGATCGCCAGTGCTGTCATTTATTATGTAAATGATTGGAGTAGCCTTGAGCCTCACCCTGAAAGCTGTTTGAAGGAAAAATCTTGGGTTCTACCAGAGACAATTGGCTAGTAACCTGCCCCTGTCTGGGAAGAAAATCTAGTAATATGTACATGTCAAATTGCTTTCTATCTTTCATGCCTGCTTCAATCTCTGTCCCTGCCTTTATGTCCCTGAACACTGTCACCACTCTCAAACCTGGAGGCACTCAGAATGTGTCTGACAGGTTTTGGAATGTGTGCCTACAGAGTTAGAATCAAAAGTCAAGAATAGAGGGTAGAGGACTTCCAAGGCTCCGAACTGGAACAGGAATTATAAAATAAAATTATTGGTAAATGTGGCTGCAGAAAACACAATCCTCAAGAAATAAATAAAACATCAAGTTACAGGCTGTGAAAAATTGCTGAATCATGTATAGCAGACAAAAAAGTCACTTTGCAATTTAGTTTTTAAAGACTCATTCAAATAGATAAGCCCAGCAATAGAAAAATGGCCAAGGAACAGACACGAAACAACAAACACAAGAGATGTACTCCAGACACCAACAATGTTTCCCCTCACAGGAGACCACAAAGGCGTATTAAAACAAGAAATCAATTTGCACCTACAAATTGGCTTAAAATATCTAATAATAGGTACCTATTGCTGTTGGGTTATGGGAAAATAGACATTATCTTATGATACATTTGAAAATATAAACGGGTATAAATATTCCTGGGGTGTGATTCAGCAATGTTTCAAAAGGCTTAAAAACAGTCGTGTCCTTTGACCCCAAAAGAGGAATATATTGATTTGAAAGTACTTCTTCTGAAAGCAGTAACTAGAGATAGGCATAAAAATTTGCCTGTAAAAATATTCATCTTAGTAACCTTGTAAGAATACGAAACTAAAAACAACCTAAATCTCCAGGTTTATTAGACAATATAGGTCATGTCTCTCAAATAAATTATTATTTAGACTTTAACTTATGGTGTAGATAAAATATAAATGCTTATAAAGTACTATAACTATAAAGGTAACATAATTAAAATTAGGTACAGCGATATGAAAATCTTATAAAAATGAACTCCTGTATACTTACAAGTATTTGTATATCTGTATCCATATTTAAGTTAATATTTGCGAGAAGAAAAAACAGGAACATCTTTGAGGGCAGAGATTATCTGTTATCTAGTCCTTGGGTTAGCTCCAAAGATTCCACACAAGGGGCAGGATAATAATTTTCTACTGTATTGAAAAGTTTAAGGAAATAAACTGTCTTTTTTCCCCCTTCTGATTCTTTAGTTGAAAAAAAAGTTGTGAATTCTACTCTTTAGTCAGAGCAAGAGAATGAATTTTAGTTTTGAAGAAAACGCTAATGAACAAAATTAACAGCTAAGGACAGAACCTAAGAGTGAATTGTCAGTATGGGATTCACAAAATTGAAATACCACTTCAACCAAAGGGAAAGAGGTGACGTTGTAGGAAATTAAACAAATACACATGTAATTCCAGAAGCTCTGGCTTCACCTCCACAGCTACTTTGTGTCTTCCCTCTGTGACAGCATGATGGCTTTAAAGCTGTTCTACACAGCACCCTGAAAGAGAGTTCTCAAGATGTCATCTCAAGCGTGAAATTCCCTCCAGGTTTACCTTTCAACATCTGCTTGAATTTTATATTCGTGTTCCATAATAAGACTATTTAATTTCATATAAAATCACTTGAAGTTGTTTAACTCTTAAATCCCATTGATTCTTTGGAAAATGTGTGTGTGCTCGTGGTCAGCCCTTGAGGACCTTTAGGAGAATGCCTCGTCACAGATGGAACCGCAGTGCCTGCAAGCAGGCGCAGCGCTGTCTGGAAAAAGAGTCCAAATGAGAATTTGCTAGCCTGAGTTCAGGAGGGGGAGCGGGCTAGCTGGTTGATATTAGCATGCCATCTGCTTGGCAGGTATAGCTCTGCAATGCGAAAACATCTCAAAGGGCAAAGATTAAATTAGATATGATGCGTTGAGCATAGCCTGATGTGCAGTATTCTCTAATTATACGTTCCTGGTTATTTTCATCAGCCTAGATGGGGTTCACACTCGAATGTCACTGCCCCTTATCAGTAATTACTGTTACTCTGATTCAGTGTAAATCAAGCCATATTCACATGTGACTTGAATCCTCAAGGAAAATTCTCTCATAATAGTAGATGTGTGGCCACATTTATTTCTCTTTGGGAATTAATAAATGAATCCATCTAAACCACTGACCATCCCTCTGTGAACTGCATAATCAAATTTATTTAGTGATGAAATGGTGGTGATTTTTATCAAGATAATGCTGCTACCTGAGAAATACCTGGGCTGTGATTCTTTTTAAAAATACATATGTTGAGAAGTGGAGGCACATGCCTTTAATCCTAACACTTGGGAGGCAGAGGCAGGCAGATCTCTGTGAGATCAAGGCCAGCCTGGTTTACAGAGCTAGTTTTAGAAGTGAAGTGAAGCATGATTAGTAAAAAACTCAGAGGGAGAAACTGGGGTTCAACCTGAAGACCGGAAAAGCAAAACAATCAGCCACTGGCTCTTACCTTGACCTCAGTCTGGAATGGCAATCCTGCCTCTAGGAATCTCTGCGCAGGTGAGAGCTACCTCCCCCTGTCTTACGTTCCTTTGTAGGACTAGGATTAAAGGCGTGTACCACCGGGATTAAAGGTGAGTGTCCTTGTGGCTACTGGGATTTAAGGTGTGTGTTAGTGTGGCTACTGGGATTTAAGGTGTGTGTTACCATAACCTGGTCTATAAGGCTGACTAACCATCATGTCTCCAGCACTCTGTCCTTTTACGATTTTGTGTGTGTGTGTGTGTGTGTGTGTGTGTGTGTGTGTGTATACCTGTACGGGCTAGAAGAAGACATCAGATTTCCTGGAGCTGGAGTTATAGGAGTTATATGACACCTGACACAGACGCTGGAAACCAAACTTGTGTCCTCTGGAAGAAGAGCAAGTGTCCTTAACCACTGGGCCATCTCTCCAACTCCATGATTCTTTCTAACAAATAACAGTAGTTCATTTCCATATTCACCGTTGACAAGAACATAATTTCCTTGTGGCTCCCCTAGTCTGTAAAGCAGAAGCTTTTAGATCCTTTGTTATCTGTCACAGTAAGAATGAATCTACAGCGGGGTGCAGAGCACACATGAGGACTCTAAGAAGTAATGCTCGCCCTTCCCACACTTATTATCTAAGGCCAGAAGAGGCGAGCCTGACTCACGTGGACCCCACAGATGAAAGCAGCTTGGTCTGCCATGCTAAGCCTCCGTTTCTTTCCTCTCTCTTTACTCCACTGACCAACCTGACTTGCACTAGTCTATGCCTTATACACACGTTCTCTGCCTGTGTCATTGTGGTTTAAATCACGGCTATTAGTGCAAGTCTAATTCAGCCTGAATTACGTCTTCAGCTATTCATCTTTTCTGGAGTTTTAAGGGACATTTTAATATATTTCTTTAGCTGAAATCCTCTAAGCATCTGCTAAGTTCTGACATCAGAGTATCAGAGTTAGCCAGAGACTTAGAGTGAATGAGGAAACTTTTTTTTTTTCTGGCCTATGAGATGCTCATTCATCCAACAGACATTTGTGTGTTGGGCATTGTGCTCTAGGCCACCAACTCCAAGTCACCCACACTTTCCATTCCAGCCTGCCTCCACCATTTGAACAGGACTATCTCTGTGTATTCTGTGGGAACAAGTCCTTGCACTTAGTTCTTATGTTGTGCATGAGTTAATATGTGGATGTTAATGACCTAATATGGTATTTTATGTCTGATTTTTTTGCAAACAAGAAAAATAAGTTTTGGATTCATATTGTTCTGTGTTAGTCAGGGATAGGGTTAGGCCTGGGGTAGACTAACATCTTTCTTCTGCTTATCTATTGCCTCATGCTAAACATAATTTCTTCATTTGTAACCTCTTAATAAGAATTTTGTAAAGACTGAATAGAATAAATAAAATTATAAGTTTTTAAAATGCCTTATGATGCAGCTATTGCCTAATTGCTGGCAAATGTTATTTAATTATTCCATTCACTTGATTTTTCCCAGTCAGCCGTATGTAAGGATGAGATAGAGCACAGCACATTACAGTCTTCCTCTAGGGAGACTGTGCATTCGTTTTCCAGCCACCCAGACCAAAATAGTCACACAAAGCTGTAATTAAACAGCACTGTTTGCCCGGTGGCTCAGGGGTATTTCTAGCTAGCTTTTACATCTTAAATTAACCCATTTCTATTATCTTATGCATTGCCACATGGCTGTGGCATTACCTCATTTTCTATATATCTTGTTTCCTTGGTGACTGGCTAGCATCTGCTTGATTCTGCCTGCTCTCTCTATCTAAATATCTCTGTTTGGATTTCCTGCCTGGCTTTACTCTGCTAAGCCATTGGCCAGTACGGCTTTATTCATCAACCAATAAAAGCAACACATGCAGAAGGACATCCCACATCACACAGGTTAACACAGCATAGTACAGCATCATCATAAATACTTCACGTAATTTACTATGTGAATTAAAAAAAAAAAAACTTGAATCCGGGCGGTGGTGGCGCACGTCTTTAATCCCAGCACTCAGGAGGCAGAGGCAGGCGGATCTCTGTGAGTTCGAGACCAGCCTGGTCTACAAGAACTAGTTCCAGGACAGGCTCCAAAACCACAGAGAAACCCTATCTCGAAAAACCAAAAAAAAAAAAAAAAAAAAAACAAACAAACCTTGAAGTGATTCTTTCCATTTTATCAATGAGGAAACCAAACTTATAAAATTCAATTTGCAGAGCTAGATTTGAACCCTCAAGTTAGAAGACTGTTCAAAGCTCTGATTCTGTGTGTGGTGTAGGATCAACTGAGGGTTAAAATTTTCCACAGATAAGATCCAAACTCCTCCTGTGTATACCTGTGACAGAATGGTTTTTGCCAGTACCAAAGACAAAGACTCTAGACGTTTCATTATTTTTCCTCTTCCACTAGTTTAGGACCATTTGGGAAACACTTGGACATTAAATAGTTGGAATAGATAGAAGATGAAACCATGTTTCATAATAAAAACATTTGTGACCCGTTTGCTTGTCCTTTCCAGCCACATATTACATTGCCCTGCAGCGTTCAGTGAGAAACATACTGGCTAGCCGACGGAGCTGCAGGCCAAGTCGGTGGGGACTCCATCTGAGCATTTACTTACTGCTTGGCTCCCGGAGCTGCCTGCCTGGATGTTACGGCTTTCAGACAGTTCTGTGAGTTCCGGAAGGCTATTAGGTTAGTGCATGCCTAAGCATGGCACAGCTGTTTGTTTTGGATAATAATGAGTGCTTCCCCAGCTGTGCATTTTTCTACCTTCCTTCTGTTTCCCCGGGGCCTGAGCATTCAGCAGTCCTGATTTTTTTTTTCTAAACTGTTAAACTGAATCCAGAAATATCATTGTAGAATTTCAGGGGATCTTTTCTTGTCTGTTTTCAGTCTTAATGTTAAGCCTTAAAAATACATCTGTATGTACACACACATATGTACTCTTTCTCACATACACACATACATATCTCTCTTGTAATTTAACACCTAGGAACAGAGTTTAAATTATTTCCATTTGATGTATGCATACACGTTTTTCTTCTTTTTATTGAATCAATGTCTTTGCATATATAAAACCTACACTTGATTCCAAAGTTAAACATATATAGCAACATACATTCAGAGAAGTCTCGCTTTCCTGACCATTCTCTTTTCTCTGTTCCCTCCTGCTTTTAGATGTAGTGATTTGAAAATTTTCTAATTTTTTTTTTTAAACCACAATATATATTCAGTGGAGTGTTCATCTTGTGAGCACGCTGCATGGTGATTTCTCACAGGCTGAACACCCCCATGATCCCACCACCAGGTGCACAAATAGAATCCCACCAGCACTCAAGACTCTGACTTTGCACCCTTCTGGTCTCCGCCATCCCAGGGGCAGCTGCTCTCTGTGGGCTGACTCTGCCAGATGTTGGCCTAGGAGTGGGATAGCACAGCCTGTGAAGTGCTTCCTATTCAACAATACTTTGATGAGCTCCCTCCAGGCTGTGTGCAGTGGGATGTTCCTCTTTTCCATCTGCTGGTGTATTGGATCAGACTGTATGCACACTGTACCACAATGTAGCCATGTTGGTGGTGGGGGATATGAGTGGCTAGTTTGGAGTTTAAATCCAAACTAGTTCTTTTTCTTAAATACATTAAGTTTGTTTCCATTTAAAAAATATTTTTTAAGTTAACATTCAAAGTGATGGGTTTCATTGTGACATCTTCATACAAATGTGTCATTATACTTGGTTCTAATCCCTTCCCCACCCCCACCACACTGTCTCCTCTGTGACACTCTATACTGACCCCATTGTCATCCTCCCTTCTGCTTTTGTGCCACCTGTATTCCATTGTGCCCTCTTCCCCGCATGTGCCCCTCCTTTAATATCTCTTTCTCATGGTCTCCTTTCTACTTTCATCACAAACACACACATGCGCAAGTACACACATGTGGAAGAGTACACATACAGGCACTAGCACACATGCACAAGGATACATACCTGTACATGAGCACACACACACACATGCTCACATACATTACAAAAAAAACATGCAGTATTTGTCTTAGTGAGTCTGGCTTTTTACTGTTAAGAATATGGTCATGTTATCTGGAAAGAGGAGTAATTTTACTTCCCATTTGTAACCCTTTTATTTCTTTTTCTGTCTTGCTGACATTTGACTGGTTTGTTGAATAAGGATGGAGAAAGTGGGTGCCCCGGTCTTATTCCTGGTTTTAGAGGGCGTGTGTTCATTTCGCATGGTTTTATCTAATGGTTACATAGAGATTTGCCTTATGCGGCCTTCATTGTCTTGAGGTGTGTTCCTTCTGTCCCTAGTGCCTTCTGAGATTTACCAGAAAGGGAAATTGAACTTTGTAAAGGTCTTCTCTGTGTCAGTAGCACTGGTCACAGGATTCTGTTGTTGGTCTATTTACGTTGTGCTTCTGTGTGTCTTTGGACATGTGTGCACTTCTAGTGGCTGTTTTGTGAGGAAGAGAATTGCTGTGTCTGCAGGCTGTCACAGACAGTGCAGTTTCCAGACTGTTCTGATTAGCGTCCCCAGTCTAAGTTTTCCATTAGGTCCTCATATTTACCAACACTTGGGAATCCTGTCCTGATACTTTATTCATTTTGTAAATCTCTCTTTTTTACATTTATCTTGATTTTTTCCCTTCATCATATCAGTTTTGGCTTAATAGCCCACTATTTATTTGTGCAAATAAATATACACACATGTACTCTTCTGTCACACCAGAGGCAATCCTATCTATCTAATTCTCTGTCTTGCACATTGTTTTTTTTAAATTTCAACAATGTGTCCAGTGATGTGTAATTCAACATGTCTTCTTTTTTTATAGCTACATAGTATCTGACTGCATGAATATAGTTTTTCTACCATTCTCTTATCAGTGGGCACTTACATTATTTCCCCAGATTTCCTATTATAAATATGCCATAATCAATGGAATTATTCACAAACTTTTCACAATTTTGCTACTGTGTCTTTGCATTGTATTCCTAGAACTGGTGTTGACAGGACCAAGATGGATGCATTTTTAATTCAGTTGTGCATTGACAGATTTCCATTTTCTTTCATTTTGTTCATTTTGTATTTCTACAAGCGATCTGTGAGACATACACTTATATAACTCTTGCAATACATTTTTTAGAATAGTATATAGCCAGGGAGTTAAGACAGTGGTACTTTTTTAAAATGAAGGATCTTCAAAAGTTAAATATTTGATTTTTATAATACAACTTAATATACTACTTTAATATTCCTTATGTATATATTTTTGAGTTTAAAATATAATAAATATTCATGGTTTTTAAATCTTTTGGTTGCGAAGTTATGGAAAAAGTAAAGAATTCATAGAGTCATGTAACTGGGAAACCAGAGGCAAAGACAGCCTTTTAGTTTCAGGTACAGTAGGATCCAGGCTTGGTCTTCCTGTCCTCCTTCCCTTCCTCCCTCCTTTCCTCCTTCTCTCCCTCCTTCCCCAGGGGACTGAGCTTAGTGCTTCACCTATGCTAGGCAAATGCTGTCCCACTGGCTATAGTCCAACCTCAGTATGGTTTCTATACTGGCAGGCTTAGTGCTTGGTTTTCATTGCCTTTGCAACCTACAACACCAGCAGGCTGGCCTTTGTCCTGTTTATGCAGGTATCTCCTCAAACAACTCTGGCCCTGACTAAGGTGCTCTAAGAGGAAACTTTGGGTCAGCCCTCAATGCATATTTGTTTAACTGAGAACTCTCTTGTTTGGTCACTGCAATCAGTTAAGTCCCTCATGTAGAGTGTTTCCAGGTTTTATTGCATACTAACAGGATTATTAATATTATTATTTTGCTGTTACACATCTTTTATATTCTACACTTTTATGTACTTACTATATGTTTCTATATGTAGGATTACAAGGTGAACGAACATGAACATTTTATAGATAGGGTAAAAGTCTACCCAGTGTATTTTGAATGACATACAGTCTCTTGTCAATACTGCTGTTCTACCATACCACAGGGAATATTATGAATTTTAATTTTACAAGGGTTATCACATTGTTTCATGCTTACTTTACATCAAAGAATATCTGTTCTCTTTATAGTAGACATTCAACATACAGTTTGGCCCTTGATTAACATTTCATATTTTCCCATATTCTTTTTCTGAATGTCTACACTCTCTCCCTCAGGTTTAGAAAGGAAAAAACTGTGAAATTAAAGAAGAATGCTGAGGGCAAAGATGTCAAGTCTTTTTGTTTCCTCACGTATACTTAGGTCTCTTCTAGTACCCTGTGTAGGTAGTGGGGCGTCAAGAGGTGGCATGAAGTGTGTTAGGCTGACCATTATTTCTTCAGTTATTCTATTACGGCTTCTCAAGGTAGACACAAAATTCACAGTGTGCTTCCTAGGTTAGCTGGCAAGGCAGATACCCATGTGCTTTTCCCAACCAGACTGTAAGCCCTGGGTACATTATTCAGAGTTTCTGGAAATGCCCCCACTGTGTCCCTACAGTGGTTCTCATCCAGGATGACCTGGGAGCTGGTTGGAAATTCAAGTTCTCAGGTCCAATTTCAGATGTACTGCAGCAGGACCTCTGGACACAGGACCTTTCAATACATGTGTGTGTCTGTTTGACGGTAGCAAAATATGCAAAGCATAAGATTTACCATCACCGTCACTCTCAAGTCTGTAATTCACCTTGGAAAACCTTCCTTTACAATTCTTTGCCTCTGGAAGCACTAAAGTCCTGCAGACATCTCCATGTTCTCTACTTCCTTCAGCCCTGGCAGCCATCACTCTCTTTCCTGTCTCCATGAACTGACTGCTCCAAGTGCTTCTCAGAAGTGGGATCACGAAACATCTCCGTCTTTTCCATTGTCTTGTTTCCCTCAGCATCATGTCCTCAAAATGAATCCATGTCGTAGCATATATCAGTAGCACCGAAAAATATTCCCTTGTATAGGTATACCATATTCAGTTTATTCTGCCCTCCTAGGAATGGTGGACACCAGACTGCCTCCCCTGGTGCCTCCCCTGCATTTCCTCATGCCTACCAGGTGATTCATTTCAATGTTTAAATTTCAGAATTTCTGGGTACAAGGAATGAAGTGTGGTAACTGATTGTCATCTGGGCAAGTCTGGCATTGTTTCTAGAATGTTTTGAGCTGTATACGTAACTGGCTGGGTTTGTGTGTCAACTTGACACAAACAGGAGTCATCAGAGGAAGGAGCCTCAGCTGAGGAAATGACTCCATGAGATCCAGCTTTAAGATTTTTTTTTCATTTAGTGATCCATGGGGGAGGGCCCAACACATGGCGGGTGGTCCCATGTCTGGACTGTTGATCCTGGGTTGTATAACAAGGTGGGCTGAGCAAGCCAAGGGAAGCAAGCCAGTAAGCAGCACCCATCCATGACCTCTGCATCAGCTCCGGCCTCCAGGTTCCTGCCCTGTTTGAGTTCCTGTCCTGACTTCCTTCAGTGATGAACAGCAATGCTAAAGTGTAAGCCTAATAAACTCTTTCCTCCCCAGTTTGCTTTTTGGTCATGGTGTTTTGTCAGAGCAATAGAAACCCTACCTAAGACACTCTGCATGCTTCATAGGAGGGCAGAACACCTCAGCTTCCAGGGATCCCGCGAGGATGCAGAGTGGAGTCCTACAGTGCCAGGTCTGAGATCTTTAGTTACGTCTGAAAGAAAAATTGTTCAACTAAGCAGGACTCTGAATGTTGATAAACCGCCCTTCACTGAGACACTGGCTAATCTGATCTTTGAAACTGGAATTCCTTTAAAACCGTCTAAGTCAAAAGATGAAGAGAATAAAAAAGAAAATAGAGAGAGAAAAGGGTGTGTGCCTTAAATAACGTCGAGATAAACAGAGCAGTTTGCATGATGCTCACATGGATGCAGTGAGCTGTTGCTGGAGTTGACAGGTAGAGAGCTATTTTGAATGAGCTGGATTCTCTTTCAGTTACCAGGGAACATTTGAGGTTATGTAAGCTGTCATAACAAGGACACTCAAATCTCACGAATCAGAGCACTAACTGACAGCCCAAGGTAGTCAGTCAGTTGCGGACTGGTGGTGATCTGCAGCTTGGCAAAGTGGGCTTTGGGATGAGGAGGTTCAGTTTTCCCAGAGTCTAAGCCACAGTGTTCTGCTGGAGGCAGAATGCAATAGTAGACAGGCTAATGATATGATATGATTTGGTACAAGGTTATTAATTCTAGCTAAAGAAATGAATGCACATATTTGATTGCAATGCATTTTATTTGGAAAGAGCAAATTATTCAAATGATGATATTCTTGAGGCCTGGCATGGGCATGTATCTAGATACAGTAAATCTGAGTGAATAAATGTCATAACAAATGAATCAATTTCGATCCGATTTATTGGGTACTTAAAACATGTAGGCTAAAGGGAGAGTCCATAATGACATTTCAATCCAAGACTTGCCATGTATGTGAAGGCGATTATATAAGATTGTACTGAAGTTGAACATGCCTCTTTCTAATGACATCATAACAGTTACAATGTCCTAGCACCACATGTGACTCATACACACTTGTGATGCTACAAGGGGCAAGCCCACTATACTGCCAGTTGCATACATGTATAGCACACACAATTGCATGCAGTATACAACACTTGGTAAGGATCACGAATGGTTATGCTACTGCTTTCTTTAGTGCAATCTACCCATCTACAAACCATCATGTTAGTGTGCTCTTCCGCTTGTGGAAACCGCTCACTGCTCACAGCGACCTGCTTGTCTGCTGTCGCCTCACCCACCTCACATCTCCTGCCTCTCTTCCCAACAGCATTTGCTTCAGGGCTTCATCTAATCTTCTGCTGTGTTGATGGCTGTGGCACCAGGAGCAGGAGGTTGTATCACAGCAGCTAAGCATGGAGCAGCCAGTGCCACCCAGGTGTGCGCATGTTTGCTTTATAATGTTCACATCACAAGATCCCCTAACAGCGTGTGTTCCTGTCGTTACATGATCCAAGACTACCATATAGGCCACCAGACTCTCCAGAGTGTAAATACATACACGGGCAATGCGCTTTCATTCACGCAGCTCCTCTCATTCTCACAGACCCAGGCACGGGACCTTGGACAACGTCTTAACCTCCCTAGTTAAAGCTTCCCAATGTTGCAGCTGGGTGGATGCGAGACTCCAAGTTAAACAGCCCTACAGCTTTCTGCTGCCGCTTCTTACGTTTTATTTTCATTTTTCGGGGGGAGGGTAGAACGTTCATCTATTATTTTACTTTGCAGTGTTTGAGAGAGCATGTAAGGCGTTGTGCTATAATTCTCCCCATAACTTATTAATCACTTTCCTTTCTCATCACTATAAAACGGCTCTGCTAAATGTCAGGGTCAACAACAAAAATCTCCATAAACGGATCACCATAAAACTCTTCCCAGAATAGCAAGCACTCTGCTTCCTGGCACAGCTCCCACCAGAGGTTAGCATCTCTCCTACCTTCCTGGTTCCCAAGGCCCAAGAGATGGGAGTCTAACACACGTCCCGGGTGCTACCCCACTCCAGTGCCCTTCACGGTCTCCTGACCTCAGCTTCATAGAGAAGCTTCTCAAAGCCTGGAGACCGATCAGCAATACTGTGCAAAAGTTTTTGCTTTAAAAAAGCCATTTCAGAAGCATTTGGTTATTTAAAGATTTGAGGCTTCAAAAACACATCCGTCCCATGTGACAGAGACATGGGACTAGCAGATGTTGCCTGGTTTTTATTTTACCTTGGGATTTCATGGTATCCGTTTTTCAATTTCTAGCTAAGTATTAAATGCTTGTAGGATTTAAGTGGCTTGTTTAATTAAGCTTTAAAAAATGTATTTAAACTTTAGATCGGCCTAGATAATTCAAAAATAGAAACAACTGTGGCAAGTTTGCTTGGTCTGGCTTGAACTCGAGTGCACTCCATCCTAAATGACTTGAGCCACAGTAAGTACAGTTCTGGGGGTCTCTGAGTAAGCAATTTCAAATTCTTAACTTTTTCAGGGCTATATTTACATAAGCAAGGCTATTATGCTCTCTATGGCTCCCATCACTTAAAAAATAGCCCTTTTCTGGGTCTGAAGTTGGGGAAAGAAGAGTGTTCAAGAATTACAAATGAATACGACGTCAGCGCTGCCACACACCTGGGCCTCATTTTTATTGCAGCAGCTGAGCCCGGTGACAGCCACAATAAACAGGCACTGAAGAGCTGCCTTCAAGTGCCGAGCTCGAGCATCCCACTTCCTTCCGGTTTAGGGCTTATTGCTCGGCCGTCTGAAATAGAATTGAACCCAGCAGTTTGGACTCAGCCCAATGTGCGAAATCGATCATGTACTGTTTGTGGTATCAAGCGACGTCTCCAGATTAGAACTGAGGAGTTGACGGAAGCATAGCCGTGTGACTGTCTCCATCATTGGTCCTCTTCTGAGATGCTGGGAGTCATATTTATGAGAGCAGAGGGGCTGACTTCGCAAAGTGCAGCAGTTCCTTTTTAATGAACATGTTTTCCAAACAACGTCTTTTCTCCTGTGTGGGGGCAGTAATTCCATATTTTATATAATAAAGCTAACTATATCAGACATCCGGGGATGTGTTCTGGTGATGTATTCCTTCCCTGTAAAGCCCACCTAGATGCATTCTTTCAGCCGTTATTACCTTTTGGGAAGAAGCAGACTCTGAAAGTCGGGGCCTGGTTCGTAGCTGAGGTTTCTTCTTTATATGGGTGCAGAGTCCTTCTGATGTCCTCAGCATCTCCATCGGCTGAGCAATTACTCCCAAATGGTCCTTTTCCTAGAAGAGGATTTTCTGAAAACACATCCACCACTTCTCTCTATTGCTCCCAATCCTCTGTCCTCTCCTCTTCACTCCTGCTCCGAGGAGTAGCTCCTCCTCTGCTCCTGCGCAATCAACAGTGATTCCTCTGCACCAGGCCTGTCCAGGTTTGATCCATGCTCCCCACGAGCACCAGCTCTTCCCGACCTGTAAAATGTGACCCGTCACAAGTGTGCTTGAAATCCTGAGTGGTTCCTGTCACATTTAGGATGCCCTCTCCATCACTACCACCTGGCCTCTTCTGCCCACCTAGCCTCATTTGTCACCATTTGGAGGCTCCTGTCCTTTTGTCTTAGCGGAACCACAGTTCCATCTCCTCTGTTTGGAGACCATTTCTCCAGCTTCTTCACCTGACTGATGCAAACAAACTCTTTGCTCTGATGGGTGAAAGTTACCTAACTGATGCCCTTTTGTTCCGATGGGTGAGAGTTACCACTGATGCACCTTGGCTCCAATGGGTGAGAGTTACCACTGATGCACCTTGGCTCCAATGGGTGAGAGTTACCACTGATGCATGCCCCTTCCCTCCATGGGTGAGAGACATCACTGATGTGTAGCTCACTAGGTATCTTCTCTCCTGGTGCCCCATGCATAGCACAACATTCACCGCCCTACTTAATCCATGGTCTCTTTTTTGTCTCTCCATGAGATGGTAAGCCTCTCACATCTGTAACCTTAGCCATTGAAACTTCCCCCTTTATTTATTTTTGTCTCCAGCATGCAGTAGTAGTTTTTCATGTATAGTAGTTTCTCAATAAAGGTGGGGCGCAAGAATGACTTCCTTCACTCACTCATTACCATCTGGTCAACTTTGTTTACATAGAAGTTGTTCCCATGTGATTGCTGTGTTAGCACTCTACTTAAGGCATCATTCTCTAGATAACTCTTTGTGTCATTGGTTTTATATTTTTGGTATTAACCTGCACTACCACCTGCAGATAACATACAGCAACATTTGCCAAAATACCCTGATGAGAACAGATCCTGGATCTTTCGGCAAAAAGTACAGAACACCTTTTCCTACAGAAGCTCCCATGGTCTGCTTTTCCATAGATTCTCTGTCAAACTAAGGGCCATATGAGCATGACTTAGCCCATACCATGCTGGTTAATGACAACACCAGAGCTGATGAGATGGCTCAGTGGGCACAAGCAGTTGCTGAAGGAGTCTGGGAGCATGAATTTGTTTGATCTCCAGAATCTAAAAAAGTGGATGGAGAGAGCCAACTCCACAACATTGTCCTCTGACCCCTACATCTGCACTGTGACATAGGCCCCCAATGCCATCCACACACCCATGCACAATAAGTGGCTCTCACAAACAGTGCCAACAAACGCTTGGACATGTACTTACAAAAATAAAACATATTTTTCTTTCTCAACAAATTGCCCCACACCACATTCACACGAGCGTGTTCATGGCTGTCAGTTTGTGTGCATAGTGGAAAATCGCTGGACCTGGGGTTATAATGTCGGCTTTGAACCTGGGAGCTGTGCAGTTAGGAGACAGAGCTTCCAGTGTGCAATCAGCTGTGCCCAATATATATATGAATAGTGGCTCCCAGCTAGAGCATCTTTTAAAGTGGACATGGCTGGAGGCATGTTTGGTTGATTTGGTGGAAAGTTGTGATGATGACCACAGCATTTAACCCATGGGACGAGACCATGGGTGCTGCTATCCCTCCTACTGTGCCAGGGCAGCCTCCCCCACAATTGTCTGGTCTGAAAGTATGGAATTGGGAATGCGAAATGAGAATGTGGGATGCCCTTAGTTAAATTTTCTTGCTTGACATATTTTTCATTTAGCGAGTGCTCCAGGAACCATGTATGACCCCTATTAGGTAGTTCACAAGAGGCCATTTGCTTGCTCTATTCTGCTATGACAGGGTCTTGAACAACATAAGTAGTCATAGAATGGTGTCCATCTCCTTTGCTGCACTGAGCAATTGCACACCAGGTTCCACCTGCATTCAGGTCTTATCCCAAATGTGGCACCAGGAAGCAGAAATTACCAGGCCTTCCCTAGCATTCATCTGCATAATACATGGCTGTCTTGCTGGCAGGTAGGGTGTTTCATGCTGGGTGCAGCTGGTTAATCCAAGGCACTTACATCCCTGTAGAAGAGATTGGGCAGGAGATGGAGCAGCATTCTCTCTGATGGTCCTTTACAGTCACCACTGCAGCGATGGAAATATGCTGGGATGCCCAGCTAGCTCCAGTTGTTTCGCTCTTCTCTGTTCCACATCTGCTCTTTGTCTCAACCGCAGTTCACAGCTGCCCCAAGCCTTTCCCAGAAGCTGGCTGAAGACTGCACAGACAATAACATCTCATCTCCCTCCCACCCCTTCTCTCTGTGGCTGGCCATCTTGGTTTCTCAGATTAATCACTGAGCAATCCCAACCGCGTCTCTACACCTTCCTTTCTTCTGACAATAGTGTAAGGTGGCTGTTGTTGTTGTTTTTTTTTACAAGAAGTCCCTCAATCCATAATTCTCAGGAGACTGTGCTTCCCTGATGCTGACTGATACAGATAATATTCCCCATGGCAATCAGATGATTCTTGCAAATCCTGGCTGTGTGTTCTAGGTACAGGCCAGGAACAACCATTTTCACAGAGAACTCACCAGAATGTAACAACTGGGTTTTGTTTACAGCTATATTGGTTGAGAATAGTGGGTATGGCTCCCAAATATTATTTTCATGAATAATAAATTAATGTGTCTAGTTTTGGTGCTACATACATGCATAGATATGTCCCATGTCCATATATACATGCATATATGTGCATTATATTTCTAGTCTACATATAACATTCATGTGATTTTCCCCTTAATTTTAGCATTTAAATAATTTTAATATCTAATGACACAGCCGAATGTTTTCCTATTTAGAATATCCTTTAGGGAAGGCAGAGTGATGAATGCCTAAGTACTAATGCCAAAAGAGAATTCCCCTTTGTATTGGCATCCCTCTGATGAAAGTGTTTTCTCATTCCCTACATCTCCTTTCAACTCCATGATGCAAACATCTGTTCTGCCCCCTCTTAGTTATTTGTTTTCAGTACTTCTCATTTCAGATGTTCAGGGTCTCTATCCTTAACGGACAATAATCCACTGTATTTATAATGCCCTTTACAGTTAAAAAAATTATGTAAATACATGTTCCCTAAGCCGGGCTGTGGTGGCACATGCCTTTAATCCCAGCACTCGGGAGGCAGAGGCAGGTGGATCTCTGTGAGTTCGAGGCCAGCCTGGTCCACAAGAGCTAGTTCCAGGACAGGAACCAAAAAGCTACGGAGAAACCCTGTCTCGAAAAAATCCAAAAACAAGCAAACAAACAAAAAAAAAATACATGTTTCCTAAATCAGTTGACTTATTAGAGGTTTAAAGTCAAGCATTTCTTGTTCATATTCAATATTACCCTGGTTCTTTATACAGAATTTTAAGTTCATACATAGGTAAGGGATGCCAGGGACTAGGGAAACTTTGGGCACTAAAAGCAACAGTGAGGGGGCTGGAGAGATGGCTCAGTGGTTAAGAGCACTGACTGCTCTTCCAGAGGACCCGGATTCAATTCCCAGCACCCACATGGCAACTCACAACTGTCTGAAGATCAGTTCCAGGGGATCTGACACTTCATACCAATGCACATAAAATAAAGTTAAATAAACCATAAAAGCAACAGTGAGCTACTTACAGTGGTCTACCCTGACTTTTCCAGAGGATATTCTGAAGAGAAAAATAGTTCAGGGGAAAGTTCTATACCAAAGGTGTTTTAAATACTATCGAAGGTGATCAGGAAAAGAGTATAACATTTGTATTCAAATAAATATGTAGAGTTTATAGAAACTAGAGGGAAAAAATAAGAAAGAAGGTCTGAGTCTAGAGATGTAGCTCAACGATAGAGTTCCTAACCAGCTCATACCAACCTCTGTATTCCATCACCAGCACTATAAAAAAATCAACGCACACACATAGAAAAAAAATCCAACAATAATAGAACTGTATGCCTAGATCTTTGTTGCTATGTATGCTGTGTAATGAGAGAGCATTAGCATTGGCCCCAAGGAGACAGAACCATTATGCACAGCACCTTCTTAGAACGCACATTCCCCATTTGGGGAAGAAATTCCCTTTTGTCATTAATATTTTGTTGTTACTTAAACACAATAAAGCAATAAATAGAGACTTGTATTAGAAGCTATCATACCAATGCAGTCTTCATATTCTACAGATGAAGTAACTGGGCCTGGGCCTTGTGGCTAACAAGTGAGGTAGAATCTAGAAATCAAAGAAGGTGTATGTATCATTTCCAAAGTCTGCTGCTGAGTTGTTACTAATGATTTTGGCAATTCCATGTTTGAAGCTGTAATTCAGGGCACACTTCATCTTTGGAATCCTATTAGGACAATGGGATCTTGAGCGATAATAAGAAATACCACTTAGGCAAGGGGATTCAATTCCTAGCACACCCTGGACCTACAGGATCAAAGCAGAACATGGAGGAGTATCTGGGTCCAAGGAAACTACCAGGAAAGGATCTATAGCCTCCCCCTCCTGAATTCTAAGAACACAGAGGGAGGAGGTTGCAGAAACTAATGGCTCATAAACATGGAGCCTGCGGAGCCAGGGGGCTTTGAGAATTCCACCTTTCAACTCAGCATAGCTGTGCTTAAGTATCCTTTTCTTTCTTATTCTCTATTATTTAAGCTCCACTCTTACATTTATGCCTCATGGTGGTTTTTCTTTTGTTTCTATGCTGCTCAGGCAGGCTTTAACACCATTGTTTATGTTTCTCCACTAAGTTTATTATAAACATTCTTTACCACACTTTCCTCGAACATCACATCTACCCTCCCTATTATTCTTATGTCTCCTTTCTCTCACCCTTTCCACTATTTTCTTCTTAGTTGTAACCTACCAGAGAAATAATAACTTCTTTTTCATATGATACATTTTTAAAATTTTTACTATAAATTTTTGAGTTTGGAATATAAGTATATAATTTCTCCCTTCCTTTTTCTAGTACCCCTTACTTGCTTTCTCTTAAATTTATTGTCATTTTTTCTTTAATTGTTGTTACATATATATGCATATGTAAATATGTGTATAATTTGTATGTATATTTTCCTAAATATATAAATACTAAACACCCATGCTCAGTCTGTATGTTTCTTGAGCATATATTGTATTCAGGGCTGCCATTTGGCTTTGGATAACTAATTGGTATGTTCCTCCCCTGGGAAGACTATTTCTCCAGCTCTCAGTATTCCTTAGCTCCTTTGTTCAGGGTTGAAGAGCTGTCAGCTTTCCTACTTCTACATTAGTGAATCGGTTGGTGCTGCCCTTGTGGTCTTCTTTAGGGTGTCAAGTTGGTGAGGCTTCATGGGTGTAGCTTCTCTGACATTTCTAGGAGACACAGTCTCGCGGCTAACTTCCTGTTCCTCTGGCTCTTGCAATCTTTCTACTCTTCCTATTGCAGTCATCCCTAAGCCTGAGATGCTGGAATTGTGTTAGTTGGGAGATGTATTAGTTGGGACTGGGCTCTATAACTCTACATTCTGATGGGTCATTGTTTCCTGCAATGGTTTCTATCTATTGCAAAGTTTTCTTGATGGGGTAAAGAACTATGCTTACCTGTGTGTATAAGAATAGATACTTAGAAGGTAGTTAAGGTGTATGCTGGCTTAGTAGAGTGGTGTTTGTAGATTCTCCATTCTGGATCTCAAGATATACTGCAGAATCATAGTAATAAAAATAATATGGTACAGCCATGTAGGCCAATGGAATAAAACAAAGACCCAAACATGAGTACACGTAACTTCAGCCATTTAATGTTTGACAGAGGAGCCAGAAACACAGCTGAAGAAAAGAAAGTATATTCAGCATGCATTTCTGTGAGAACTGGATGTCCACCTCCAGAAGAATGAAATTAGGCCCATATCTCTCCCTCTGCACGTTTTCTAAAATCTGTGAATCCCAGCTATTCCAATTGTCCCTTTCCATCTACTTTACCCATCTCAAGAGTTTTTCTTTTCAGTCGATCTAATACTTAATCCTCATTTTCGCCACCCTACTTCCCTCCCACTTGAAACCTTATTGACTAAAATCCGAGTGTGCGCTATACTATCCTTGGTTATTGAATATACACATATTTTGAGTTCTGTGTCTGGGATTTTATCTCACTGTATTCCTTACAGTTACTATGGCTGTGATAAAACAGTGGTTATTGAAGTTAATTGGATCTCTGTTATTAATTGGCTAGTATGAAATTTCATAATGGTAAAATCAAGTATCTATGGTATCTATTCTCCTAGTTAATAATTAATAATATTAAAAGTTCACATCAGGCACCTAAGATGTGGGACTGAGGAATTACTTTCTAGATTATACACTCAATTCTACCACATCCAAGTCTCACTTCAAAGTTTTAAATAGTTCGGCTGAAAGACTATAGCTGGTAAAAATCAAAACAAGCAACATAACATTGACAGATGTCTAAGTCGCAGTTGGGGGAGGCAGAGGCAGATGGATCTCTGTGAGTTCGAGACCAGCCTGGTCTACAAGAGCTAGTTCCAGGACAGGCTCCAAAGCTACAGAGAAACCGTGTCTAAAAACAAACAAACAAACAAAGATCATCTTGTAGACAAGCCTGTGGGACATTTTCTCACTTAATGGTTGATGTGGGAGGGTTCAGCCCACTGTGGGTGTCACCCCTTGGCAGATGGTATTGGGGGCTATAAGAGAGCAAGTGAACAAACCATATAAAACAAGTCCGTAAGCAACACTCTTCCATGGCCTCCACATTAGTTCTTGCCTTTAGGTTTCTGGTTTGAGTTCCTGCCCCGATTTCCCTGGATGATGGACTACAAAGCTATAAGGTGAAATAAACCCCTTTTCTCCTAAGCTGTTTTGGTCATGGTGTTTTATCACAGCCATAGGAACTGTAAGAAATACAGTGAGATAAAATCCCAGACGCAGAACTCAAAATACGTGTATATTCAAAAACACAAAAGCTGAAAGAAATAAAGTCATGGATGGTGTGAAAGAGTCAATCAATAAATAGATAGAAATACTGGGGAGAAACTGATCTGAAATGCTAGGAATAGAAAGCATAGCAAGAAAAATAAAACCAGCGCCCAAACCAGAAATCCCTCCATGGAATGAATGTCTCAGCTACTGAATGGACCAGGGACAGTACAGAGCACAGGAACTTGAAGACAGGTTGGAGGAATTGGCAAATCCAACAAAGTACTAAGAAAATACCAGTGAAAATCCCAAGATATATGCAACCCCATGAAAAGCCAAAATCTATAAGTTATAGGTATAGAAAGAAGTTTGTTTGAAAGGCATAGAAAACTTTCTCAATGAATCATAATAGAACAGTTCTCAGAATTAGGGAAAGAGAGGCTAATCTAGATACAAGTAGCATTTAAGATACCAAAGAGACATGACCAGAAATAAACCTCCCCTCTTCACATTTCAGCTGAAACATTAAGTGCGTAGAACAAAGATAGTATGTTGAAAACAGCAAGAGGGACATACCAAGTCACATATAAAGACAGACCACTAAGAATAACAGAAGATTATTAAGCATAACTTTAAAAAAGCCAGGAAGCTTTGAATGATGTATTTACAAGTCTAAATAACAGCAACTACCAAACCATAACTCTCATACTCAACAAAGTTATTGTATCATAATTGAAAAAAACAACTCTATGATAAAAATAGACTAAAAGAATTTATGACCATTAAGCCAGTTCTACAGATGATATTTAAAGGAATCCTTCAGACCAAAAGGAAAAACATACCTATCTACAAGACCACAAGAAAGAATAAGCCACATTATAATAAAAATTCAGCAACGTAGTTTTTGTGGGCTTGTTGCTGATGCCTGTTGTGCAATCCCTGTTTCCCGGGGGTAGGGGGTGAAGTGTATCTGGGGTTTTTATGGGGTCAGGGAAATTAAACTGCCGCAGGAATATTTCCAGTTGGTCCTTTTGAAACTGGTGGTCCCTGCTGGTGTGTTGTGATTGGCTAGGAGTGCCTGCAATTAGTTGGTCCACTGACAGGTTGTCTTGGCCAATTTTTCTTACTTGGTGTGAGTTTGCATGTGCTTGCTTGTGCTTATGCTATTACCCTGCCTTACAGCAAGAGAAAAAGAGGGAGAAAAAAACTCAAGCACCACAAAACCATCAAAATGGTGGAAATCAACACATACATTTCAATAATAACATTTAGAGTGGTGTCAATTCACCAATCAAAAGGCACAGACTAGGAAGCATATTGGATAAAAAGTAGCAACTATGTATTTGTTGCTCCCCAAGAAGCACACCTCACCACAAAATACAGATACTCACTTAGGGTTAAAGGACAGAAAAAAAGTATTTCAAGCAAGAGACCTAGGGGGCAAATTGATGTCACTGTACTAATATCTGACAAAGTAGAACTCAAACCAAAATTAGTGAGAAAGAATAAAGATCTCCTCATAGAACCATCCATCAAGAGGACATTAGAGTTTTCATCATATGAAAAAGTCTTACAGAAGGGAGTTTGAACAGAGGTATCCAACATGGGTGAACATTGACAAGATGGATCATTAAATAAAAGCATTTAAAAAAGTTCCAGGTATGGGATACCCCACACAAGCTTTTTCAGGGAGGCACCAAAGTGGTGCAAACAACACAGGTTATTGCTGCTGCTCTTTACTGCCCACTACAATTACACAGTAAAATACCATCGCTGAAGACACCATACACTTCGGCTGCAGGACACGGAGAAATCAATTTGGAATTGACCTAGAAACTTCTCTGCTACTGCATAGCTTTCATAGTGCTGGAAGGTACAGCATGAGAGAAGACATCAACAGTCCTACCCAATGCTGAACCATGCTACAATACCAACCCACCAAGATATACCTACTGGCGTAATAGTGCCATGACAGTTAGCATGGCAACCAAACACTTCCTGGTTGGATCTGAGGCCTGTTCCACAGAAGAGCTTTATGCCCGGAACTTTAAACTTGGTCTTATGCTCATGACTAGGGAGATCACAGGCCCTGGCAGAGTGGGGTGGTTGGAGGGTTCAGGTAGGAACTTATTGCTGTTTTGCCAAATGATCATGCTGGCAAACAGCATTCTGAAACCCCACAGATAGTACTACTCGCAACCTTGGTGAGATAACCTTCTTTTTGTAATGACCACTGGTTAATGCAAAGACTTGTAAGGGATCAAACTGTTGAAAACAAGCAGCATCTATACCACCCTCCAATACACATGAGTCCTGGGAAACATTGTAGGAAGCTGCAGAAAATATGTAAGAGAACGAGGATTAGAGGAAAGGCTGTGAAATGCTGTCTTCTAGACATAACATGGCTGTTGCACTTGAGACATCACAGTAGCCATGGTTACCTGCATAAGATATACAAAATCAAGACAGCTAAAATTCCATCATGGAGATGAGAGGGACCCACAGGGCCCAATAACTTCCATATCTGAGGAGTTATTAGAAGTCCACAGCTACTATGGAATCATTTTTAGTTTGGGGCTTTGGTCACTGTAGGTTGCACATACCCCAGGGGCTGGTCTCAAACCCATGTGCATTTGAGCTGCTTTAGCTGAACTTGGTAGGTGTTCAAAAAAACAAAAGAAGAGGACCTGAAATTAGAAGGGGGCATTTGGAGAGGTACAGAACTGGACCTGGGCAATGGAGGGAAATGATCAAAATACATTTCATACATGTATGAAATTTTCAAAGAATACATTTGAAAATTCTATGAAGAAATAAAGACCAATACAAAAAATATAAAGATCAGGCTTTTTATGGAGGCATGTGATTCATGTTAACTAATGTATTTCCTTCCAGAGGATTTGTCTTTAAGAATTTTTTATTATGAAGGTGTACGTTTTTGGATATTAAACGACCATACAATACTTTATAAGACATTGTCAGCACCATTCTACCTGTTTGCTACAGGAGTTGAAAGGTTACAACTAAACTCTCCTTCTGCTTTCCACCGCAGGAAACCCCTCCTTCTCGTGTTGCTTCCTTTCTGGTCGTTTAAAAGCAAAAGATACAGTT
>NW_004949109.1:8351336-8353484 GCF_000317375.1 Microtus ochrogaster
TCTATAATGATATAGAAAAACCCTGGAGTAATTTAACAAAAGGAGTATGCTACTTATACTTAGAAACCAGCAAACGCTGCTGAAAGAAATGAAAGAAAACCTAATAAATATTGAGCTAGATCACGTTCATAAACAAGAAGATGAACTGTTCAAAATGCTCAGAGCTGATATTTGTCCTGTTCAGTTACTGTAAACAAAAGAAAAGAAACCAGTACCTCCTCAGGAGCAGAACCATCTGAGCACCCTCCACAGGACTAGGCCTAAGCTAGAGACCTCTACTGGACTAGGCACAAACCAGAGACCTCTGCTGGGTCAAGCCAGAGTGAACAACCTTCGCAGGATCAGGCCAAAGCCAGGAACACCTGTGGGAGAAGGCCTGAGTCAGCGACATCTGCCTAGGCAGGCCTGAGCCAGGGACCTCTACAGGAGTAGATATGAGAGAGCAACCTCCGAGAGAGCTGGCCTGAGCCTGCGACCTTGGTGGTACCGGGCCTGAGCCAATGACTTCCACGGCAGCAGAGACCTGAGTTAGTGACCTCTGTCTGTGCAGGTACCAGAGAGCTACTTCACAGGACCAGGCCCCAGCCAGTGACCTCTATAGTCACAGTGAGCAGTCCTGGGCCAGCAACCTTCACTGGAAAGGCCCGAAGCCAGGGACATCTGCAGGACCAGGCAGGAGCCAGCAACATCCACAGGAGCAGGTACAAGGGGCAACCTCAAGGAAGCAGGCCTGAGCCAGCGACCTATGTGGGACCAGACCTGAACCAGTGACCTCCATGGGAGCAGGGCTGAACCACCTCCGGGAATGCAGAGTGACCTCTGAGAATGTCGAGCAACTTCCAGGGTAACTGGAACCATGGTCCCAACTCCACCATGTGGAGCAACCGTCTGAGACTTGGATCCATTGGCACCTGGAAGAGTGGTCGCCAGAGAGACGGCCCCAACTACATCAATCAGAGGAGAAGATGGGTAGACAAGGTAAGAACAAACTCAACACCAACACGATACCAACAAAAACAGCAAGACTGGATCACCCAAATACAGATGAAGCAGAATAAAATGACCTAAAAAATAACTTTAGGAGAATGTATGAGACCTTAAAGAGGAAATAAAAAATTCTCTCAAAGAAATGAAGCAAAAGGCAAACAAAAAATTGGAAGAAATCATCAAATCCCTTAAAGAAAACCAAGAAAAAACAGTCAAGCAGGTGAAAGAAATGATTCAAGACTAGAAAACTGAAATAGAGACAATAAAGAAAATACAAACAAAGGGAATTCTAGAAACAGAAAATATGGGAAAATGATCAGGAACCACAAATGCAAGCATTAACAGCAGAAAACAAGAGATGGAAGAGAGAATCTCAAGTGCTGAAGATACAATAAAGGAAATAGACCCATCAGGCAAAGAAAACATTAAATCTAACAAAAGCTTAATGCAAAATATGCAGAAAATATGGGACACCATGAAAGACCAAACCTAAGAATAATAAGGATATATGAAGGAAAAGTCCAACTCAAAAGCACAGAAAATATATTCAACAAACTTAGAGAAAAGCTTTCCCAATCTAAAGAAAGATATACATATAAAGACACAAAACCTTACAGAACACCAAATAGACTGAACCAAAAAAAGTACCCTCATCACATAATAATTAAAACACTAAACATACAGAATAAAGAAAGAATATTAAGAGCTTCAAAGGAAAAAGGTCAAATAGCATATAAAGGCAGATCTATCAGAATTATACCTGTCCTTTTAAGGGAAACAATGCAAACTAGAAGGTCTTGGTAAAGCATAATGAAGATGTCAAGAGACCACTGATGATGCCAGTCCAGACTACTCTACCCAGCAAAACTTTCAATTACCATAGATGGACAAAACAAGATATTCCATGACAGAACCAGATTTAACCAATACTTAACCACAAACCCAGCCCTAAATAAAGTACTAGAAGGAAAAGTCCAAGCCAAGGAAATTAGCTACATCCACAAAAACACAGAAAATAGCTGATCTCAAAGCAACAAACTCTAAAGAAGGGTAGAACACACACAATAACATCACCAACAACGAAACCTGAAATAACAGGAACTAGCAATCACTTATCATTAACATCCCTTAATATAAATGGGCTCAACTCACCTATAAAAA
>NW_004949109.1:8354694-8373124 GCF_000317375.1 Microtus ochrogaster
TTAAATCAAGACCAGATAAGCAAATTAAATAGGCCTATAACTACAAAAGAAATAGAAACAGTCATCAAAAGTTTCCCCATCCGGGAAAAAGAAAATACAGGACCAGATGGTTTCAGCACAGACTTCTACAAGATTTTCAAAAAAGAACTACTACCAATATTCCTCAAATTGTTCCACACAACATAAACAGAAGGAATATTGCCAAACTTTTTTTTTAAGGCTACAATTACCCTGATACCCAAACTATACAAAGACATTACTAAGAAAGAGGATTACAGACCAATCTCACTCATGAACATTGATGCAAAAATACTCAATAAAATACTGGCAAACCAAATCCAAGAACACACCAGAAAAATCCACCATGATTATGTAGGCTTCATCCCAGAGATGCAGGGATGGTTCAACATACGAAAATCTGTAAATGTAATTCAACAAATAAACAAACTGAAAAAAAAAACCTCAAATGATCATCTCATTAGATGCTGAAAAAGTCTTCGACAAAATACAACCCACCTTCATAAAGGTGGAGAGAGCAGGGATACAAGGAATATACCTAAACATAATAAAGGCAAAATACAGCAAACCAATAGCCAACATCAAACTAAATGGAGAAAAACTCAAAGTTATCCCACTGAAATAAGGAACAAGACAAGGTTGTCTACTCTCTCCATATCTATTCAATATAGTTCTTGAGGTCCTAGCTAGAGTAATAAGACAACAAAAGGGGATCAAGGGGATATAAATCAGAAAAGAAGAAGTCAAACTCTCACTATTTGCTGATGATATGATAGTTTACATAAATGACCCCAAAAATTCTACCAAGGAACTCCTACAATTCATAAACACTTTCAGTAATGTAGCAGGATACAAGATTAACTAAAAAAAAATCAGTAGCTCTCCTTTAAACAGATGATAAATAGGCTGAGAAAGAAATCAGAGAAACATCACCCTTTGCAATAGCCACAAATAACATAAAGTCAGAGTAACTCTAACCAAACAAGTGGAAGACTTGTATGCCAAGAACTTTAAATTTTTGAAGAAAGAAATTAAAGAAGACACCAGAAAGTAGAAAGATCTCCAATGCCCTTGGGTGAGTTAACATAGTAAAAATGGCAATCTTACCAAAAACAGTCTAAAGATTCAATGCAATGCCCATTAAAATCCCAGCAAAATTCTTCACAGACTTTGAAAGAATAGTATTCAACTTCATATGGAAAACCAAAAAGCCCAGGACAGCCAAAACAATCAAATACAATAAAGGGACATCTATAGGCATCACAATTCCTAACTTCAAACTCTATTACAGAGCTACAGTACTGAAAACAGCCTGATATTGGCATAAAAACAGACAGGAGGCCCAATAGAAACAAATCGAAGACCTGGATATCAATCCACACACCTTTGAACACTTGATTTTTGACAAAGAAACAAAGAATATAAAATGGAAAAAAGAAAGCATGTTCAACAAATGGTACTAGAATAACTGGATATCAACATGTAGATGAATAAAAGCTGATCATATCTATCTCCATGCACAAAACTCAATTCCAAATGGATCAAAGACCTCAACATTAAAACAACCATACTGAACCTCATAGAAGAGAAAGTGGGAAATACACTTGAACACGTTGGCACAGGAAACCATTTCCTAAATATAACCCCAGTAGCACAGACACTGAGAGCAACAATTAGTACATGGGACCTCCTGAAACTGAGAAGCTTCTGTAAAGCAAAGGACATGGTCAACAAGACAAAATGACAGCCATCAGAATGGGAAAAGATCTTCACCAAGCCCACATCAGGCAGAGGGCTGATCTCCAAAATATACTAAGGACTCAAGAAATTGTTCATCAAAAGAACAAATAGTTCAATTGAAAAAATGGAGAACAAACCTAAACAGAGAACTCTCAATAAATGAACCTAAAATGGCTGAAAGACACTTAAGAAAATGCTCACCATCATTAGCCATCAAAGAAATGCAAATCAAAACAACTCTGAGATTCCAATTTACACCTATCTGAATGGCCAAGATCAAAAATACTGATGACAGCTTATGCTGGAGAGGATGTGGGGTAAAGGGAACACTCCTCCATTGCTGGTGGAAGTGCAAACTAGTACAGCTTCTTTGGAAATCAGTATTGCTATTTCTAAGAAAATTAGGAAACAACTTACCTCAAGACCCAGCAATACCACTTTTGGGTATATATATACCCAAAGGATGCTCAATTTTATCACAAGGGCATGTGCTCAACTTTGTTCATAGCAACATTGTTTGTCATAGCCAGAACTGGGAAACAACCTAAATGCCCCTTGTCTGAAGAATGGATAAAGATGTGGTACATTTACATAATGGAGTACTACATAGCAGAAAAAATAATGAAATCTTTAAATTTGCAGGCAAATGGATGGATCTAGAAAACATCATATTGAGTTAGGTAACCCAGATCCAGAAAAAAAAATATCATATGTACTCACTCATAAGTGGCTTTTAGACATAAGACAAAGAAAAATCCAGCCTACAATTCACAACCCCGGAGACCCTGAATAACAAAGAGGACCCTAAGAGAGACATACATGGATCTAATCTACATGGGAAGTAGAAAAAGACAAGATCTCCTGAGTAAATTAGGACTGTGGGGATCATGGGAGAGCGTAGAAAGGGAGGGAGAGAGAGGGAAGGAATCGAAGTAAAATATATGGCTCAATAATAAGTATTTGAAAAATAAAATATATAATCACATGCTACTACTAACTAAAAAAAGAAACCAGAAAACCTGTGGTTCGTATGCACTAAATGGATGAATTTGCTAGTGTGTGAATTATATCTCAACAAAACTGTTACTTTATATAAAGATATCTGTAGTTTACTTACATAAAATATTTATATATTTATGGTAAACAGTAAATATATTTAAAACATTCCCTGAACATTTCTAGTGTGCTTACTGTGTAAGTACATAGGTATAAAACCAGAAGTCCTATCCATTTTGGTACCTGAGAATTTCTAATTCGGTGGATAGATTCATCCTTTCCTGTGGAGCCATGGAAAGTCATATCCAACTGGTCGACCAGTGTCTCTCTTCCCATCAGACCTCAGCCTGCGGTGAAAGGCAAATCAGCCCCAGTGTGCACTCTGCAGTGTCCTACTTCCTGCCGCTTCCTTTATTCTCCATATATTGAAATAACTTTTTAAAAAAAGACAAAAAAGCAAAGCTGTACCCTATGACATCTCAGCATGTACAAAAGGGGACACTTTAAAAAAAAAAAAGCGAGAAGCATTTTATTTTGGCTTGCTTTCTTCACAGCCAAAGGCTCATTCAGGCAATTCTGACTTTAGGCCTTATGTCAAGGTCAGTAGAAAAACTTATTTGTGTTTGCTCGCTACTTAAATACAGATTATAGAACAGGATGCTGCATGCAAACTCTGACAGCCTCTGCCACGGCTATCAACAAAAGATACCTTGCGCCATTCCTTGGAGCAGTGTTGTAAGCTCTGGGCTGTGTTGGTGCCTCGAGTACATCACTGCCGAGGTAGGTGCCAGACATGCCCTTAGGGAACACTGAGGGAGCGAGGAACACAGACATGGACAATCACGGAGGGGAAATGCTGTATGCTACAGGCAGCCAGTAACCCGTGGAAACTAAATATGTGAGGTGTGCTTTCGCCTAAAACCTGAGCTTGAGCCCTCAGTCAGCTGACGGTATGAAAGGGTAAGAGAGGAGGTTCAGGAGGTAGAGGCTGGGGATGCTGGAAGAGGGCTGAGTGATGAGCATGAAAGCCTGGCTGGATGTGGAGCTGGAGTAAGAGATGAGACCAGGAGTTCGACAAACATGGGGGAGGCAGGCGTTGAAGGCTGCTGTGAGGGGTCCGGACTTTGCTGAGGGTCAGTGGGAAAGCGGCTGCTGTGAGGGATCCGGACTTTGCTAAAGGTCAGTGGGAAAGCGCTGAAGACTCTGAGCAATAGGGAACTGTGATCAAATTATCAAAGAGGCCCCTGAGTAAAAACTGGGTAAAAACTTCAAATCTGCATATTGTGGCAGGAAAAAAATGCTTAGAAGAAATTAAATTACATGTTTTAAAATTTTCCAAGATTTCCAAATCCCAGATGAAACTTAAGCTTTCATTATAAGAAACTGTAAAATGTCATGCTCTATTGTCCCATTTAAGCCCCTGGTTATTCAGGGACAAAGTGTAGACAGTTTACTTTTTCAACAATATGTTTCTTCTTTCCAGATATTTGATTTGGATTTTGAATCCAATAAAAACATGAACAAAGATGCTTTTTGACTTCAAGAACAAATGCCGCAAAAATAAACATACGAAGCATCAGGACAACATTTGAGAAGCAGTTTGTGGGGTGGACAGTGGGTGGCAATTTGTGGGTGTCGGTATGCTGAAAATGTAAGCATTCTCTTGACTTCGGTGAAACTTGAGTAGCCTTTAATCCAAGTCCTAGACAGGCCTAACCATACCTCCAAGAATCGCCCATTCTAGGCAAAGGCAAAGTTGTATTAGCCTTAGTGAAAGAGAAAGGGCTTGGCTCAGTTTCTCAGGGGCTTAAAGACACTGCTCTTCATCTTTAGTCTCAAGAACACTTCCTGACGTCTGTTTTGTGTATGGCAGATAAATGAGCGGCAGCAGCCATCCGTAGACAGGCCACTCTTTTCAACAAGTGCCATTCTTAATTATAGAATACACCTATGGTTTGCTTAGAGAATGTGCCAGAATAGATGATACAATCTCATTCAAAGCAATATTCCTCGCATGTTATTCACAACAATTAATCTGGCTTTCCAGCAGTCATGCTTGCAAAAGTTGGGATGCGCAACATTTATGTGAAAAGCATATTCATAAGATAATAGAGTAAGACTTAAAATCCCAGGGGTTCATGGAAATCTTAGGATGCTCTGTCATTTATGCCTGCTGCTGTAGCACCAGTCCTGTGACATTAGAGCTACAAAAGGACTCCATTGTGATTCCTGAGAGGCAAGCATGACTCTGAGACCCACATGGGTTTGATCCACACAGCATCCATCAATCATCTGAATGCCTCTTACATTCATGAAGTCACAGAGCACACACAATATGAGGCAATGGACCAATTTTCACCTTTTATCACAATTTATACCATTATCCAGACTTCACTGTCATGTCTTTGGAGAAGGCTGGTTCCATTCACATTAGCTGCCAATCAAACTTTTCTCCTTTTGCCCCTCTTTCATGTCTGAACGGAATCAGACAAGGGCAGAAGTTTAAATACCAAAAACATCACACACACACACACATACACACACACACTGACCTTTGGCTGACATTATGATCATATGCACTTTTAAAAACATAAGCCCTATAATTAGAACTGACAAACAACAATGAAATCTTGTCATTTGAATCTTTCTTTCTCACACACAAAAAAATCTGGGAAGTTGGTTGGAATGGAAAGTGATTCTTAAGGTTCAACCCTTCTTAAAATAGTGACTAAGACTGAATATTCACACAAGGTATTAGCTTATTTCAAAGCACTTATTTAGATTATGACCTTATTTTAATAATTAGGTCCTCAGTACCATCCTGACTTTCAGGAGTCTTCATTACTTTCCTTCCTGGAAAGGTTGTTTACTTTAAAAGAAGTTGTGGGTTTGCAGTAGATTGGGATACCTATAGAAATTCTGGTTTTCTAGGAGGTTAGACTTTCAGACTTAAAAGGATAATTTTCTTCAGGGACAAACCTTTAGCACAATGATTCTCGACCTTCCCAATGCTGCAGCACTTTTCATACAGTTCCTCACATTGTGGTGATCCTAATCATAAAATTATTTTCATTATGAATGGTAAGATAAATCTCTGTGTTGTCTGATGATTTTCGATGATGAAGAGATTGTACAATCTCTGCAAGGGTCGCGACCCACAGATTGAGAACCCCTGACTTAGTTAATGTGTATTACATGTCAGGTGTGGTGTTGAAGTTTGAAGTACAAAAGGCATTAAATCACAATTTCCTATGTGGGTACACACACATATATACTTGTGTTTGTGGGCATGGGCGCACACAGATATACACTTACACATACATGCTCACATACATGCTCACACACACAAACACACACATGCGCTCGCACACACACACACACACACACACACACATACACACACACTGAATGTGCTACCAGATGATGAGATTCAAGCATGAATGGCAAAGGCAGTGAAACAGAAACTTGAAACCTGAACTCCTACAAGATAAAAGGTGCTTTGTGAGTTGGGGAGGGTGAGACAGGAGCAGCATGTGACAGGCTCATGGAAGACTCTAGTTTTTCCCAATATGGACTTCAGGGGGACGCAGAATGAAATGATCACAAATGACACATGAGTGGCATTTCAATTGCATTTTCTTAAATAAAGACTGCCTGAAGATTTGAAACAGTCCCGCTGGTCAGCTTTACAGACCAGGTTAGGTAACACACCCCTAATCCCAGTAGCCACAATGACACGCACCTTCAATCCCAGTAGCCACACTAGTTGTCATAGAAATCGGGCAGTGCATGCCTTTAATCACGGTGGTGAACGCCTTTAATCCCAGCCCAAGAGAGGATTATAAAAATGGGAGGAAACAGCTCTCAACACACAGTCTCATTCTGAGATTCCTGGAGGCGGGATCGCCATTTCAGACTGAGGTAGAGGTTAAGAGCTAGTGGCTGACTGCTTTGCTTTTTGGATCTTCAGGTTGAACCCCAATTTCTGACCCTGAGATTTATTAATCGTGCTTCAGACACTAGTGAGAGGCTTGGAGCAGTCTACATTTTCTTGAAAACTGTGACTCAAGATTTGTGAAAAAAAGATGTGTCAAAGCTCCTTTCATGGTTTCAAAAAGACCAGAAGCCACTAAATTTCTAGTAGTAAGAATAAAGCTAGTCTCTACTGTGCAATAGGATATTTTAAAGCCTGTAGAAATTGAACATTTATTTATTTGATTATTTAGTGTATGTGTGCATGTGTATATGAGTGTGTAAATATGTATGTATGTGGTGTGTATTCTACGAGTGTGTGTGTAGTGTGTGCATAGTGTTTGAGCATATTCTGTGAGTGTGTGTATGAGTATGTGAATATGTGTGTTTGTGTGAGTGTGTGTGTATGTGTTTGAGTGTATACTGTGAGTGTGTGTGTATGTATAAATGTAATATAAGTGTAAATGCCTTAGGTTGAGCTTCTCTCTTAGTCTCTTGAGAAGAAAAGAGAATCCTATTTGGAGTGACTCAATGAGAGCCCCTTTCTGATGTTGACATAGATGGTCATTTTCATCATAATATCCAGTCTTCTGCCCTTATTTTCAAAGTTGCATTACACCCTGTGTGACTATCTTATCAGAAGCCAGACCTCAGGGTCACTGCCAGAAAAGCATCCTCTGCACTGGGCTGCATGTGTGAGTCTGATGCATTTCACACACAGAGTAAAGTGCTCATATTTCTGAACTATTTATGTTGTGTAATGTGGTTGAATTCTTTAATTTGAGGGAACACATGTTTTGTGTTAGTCTGTGTGTGGGGAGGGGGGAAGGCACACACCATAACATTTACTTCTGGAACCATTTTTAAAACATGTCTTAACGGCATCCATTCACCATGTTGTATGCTGTGCCCTCTCATCACCTTTGTGGTCCAGGACATTTTCCATGCACTGCGATTTTGATGGGAGATGCACAGCTGGTCATGAGAGAGGGCTTCTATGGAATCTGCCATTCTTAGCTCTTAAGACAGATTTTCTTTGCTCCTTTAAATCAGTTGCAGCTTGCAGGAATCACCTGCCAGAGCCAGAAACTCAAGTCTATCAGACCAAATTATTCTAAAAGAAAATGTGAAAATATCTGGTTCAAATGTAAAGTATTAAACTAACACATCCACAAAATAATGAATTCAACCCCACAATAGTGTACACACACTCATACTTTATTTCCTTCTGATTTGAAAGCAGACAGCTGAGAAAGTTGTTGAAGCCCTATCTGGAAAGCCTGTCCCCAGCCTCATTAGCCAAGGCCAGAAACATGGTGATATCTCCACTCAGCCTACTTCAGTCACTGACACAAACACTTAGTGCCCTGTTGTGTCTCCCAGGCTGCTCAAGAGTCATTCAGTCAAGGATCACACTCAGGAGGACTCACCCTTTTCCCCGGTTCTTTCCTTCTTTGACAGTCAAGGTCCAAGTGTTGTCACTGTGGCCACCCAAAACCCAATACATTCTCTACTTAGATTCTGCCGTTTTCACCCTGAGTTCAGGTAAAACCTACATTTTCCTGTTTCCATTCACTTACTCAGTGTACAAAGAACTCACGTGGCAGGTTGAGCCAGTGTCCTGCTGGATAGTGGGGTACCATGAAAGAGACAAAGGTGAGAAGAAGCTCAGCTTAGTGGGAAAGGCTGCTCTTGAAAGTTTAACAAGAGGAATGGTTCAATGGGAGAGGTCACTGTGTGTGCATGTGTATGTGAGTGTGTGTGTGTGCGCATGTGTGTGCATGTGTGTGCAGGGGAGGGGGAATTTCTTTTTGAAGGGGTGGTAACGGATCACATCTCTAAGAAGGAGCTGGTTAGGTTTAAATGGGAATTAAAGGCATGAACAGATGGGGTCCATTTCTCCAGATGTGGAGAATAATGTATCCGGTTTTTCTGATGAGCAAGAATGACAGCCTGTTTCCTTGGAGGAAACGAAAAATAAACAGGAGTAGCACAGAAAGTAAAGGTGCTGTTGAATCTGGGTGGATTCTTTGACCAGACTGAGCAAGGATTTGTGAATCATTGTTCTAATAAAAAGAGCACACCAAAGCATCATTCATGCAGGAAAGCAGCCTGGTCTGAACTGTATTTTTCATTGACTCATGAGAACAGATTGAGATTCTGAGATGCGGAATCTCTGGTTTCAGAGAAGAGTGACGGGACATGGTGGTGGGCCAGAAGGGAGACAACTGTGTGACTCCATCCCTTCCACTTGAGTCCGTACTCTGACCCAGAGCTAGAGCAGCCTTTTCAAGACACTAGAATCCGTACGGTACAGCTTTAATCTGCATAGCGAGTATTCATTGTCTTCCGAGTAAAATGGAAGTTCCTTGACATTTTAAACATTTCCTGGGCTGGTACCAGATTTTTCTTTACTTATTTTTCATTTTTCACTGCTGCATCTGTGCACAGCTCCAGGGACTTGACCTGCCTAGGGGTGCGGAAGGAATGCAGAAATGACAGACAGACACACAGCAAAGCAGGGGTCTGCTGGAGTGGTACTGGGATGGAGAAACCTCAGCATCCTGGGAACTCACAGTGTGTATTGCATACAGTTGGACGGAGAGGTGGGTTTTAGTATACAGCTGAACAAGGAGGCAGGGTTATTGGATATAGATAAAAAGAAGGCGGGGTCTATGGTAAACGGCTGAGCGAGGAGGTAGGGTTAGCTAATCTCAGCAGGGGCCATCTTTGTAGGGGGGCGGTCTTTAGTCTGTAAATATCTGGGGACGGGGAAGCATGGTGGCCATTTTCTGCACACACTGTCCACATCCCCACACAGGACAGAAGGGACTACCTCTCCATTTTCCCCGGAGCCTTACCCCTGGGGAGAAGGCTTTGCCATTCCTGCAAGGCTCTGAGGCCATAGGGTCCTTGACAGGACCATGCCCATGTCAACAACACGCATCACTCAGGACCTCAATCATTCAGGCTCGCTTCTGCTCCCTACACGCCACCTTCTTTCCCACCTCTCCACCCTCCTGAGTTGGCTGGCAGGTCACTCAGTGTCCCTTCCCTGTTTTGTTCCTACCTCTCTCAGAGCACCTTGCTTCTGCCCTGGTGCTCCTGGTCTTGGCTGAGTGGTAATCAAGGCAGAACCAGGACTTCTCCTCCACGTGGCCACAGTGCCCCATCCTTTCTCTACAGTCGTGGCTTTCCAGCTCTCACATCCATCTTTCCTAGCGTCCTGGAAGCTGCCTGAGATAACAATGTGTTTGTGTCTCTGCGTCCCTTACAGTGTAGAGCAGGAGGATTGAGTGGAATCTGAAAGAGCGTGTGGGTAATGGGAGAACAAGAGCGCATTGAAGGACCTGGTCTGATAGCTAAGCGTGGAATCTTAGCTTCAGCAACACCATTTCACCAATCTGCAAGAACCTCGAGACGTTAGATCAAAACAAACTCAGTTTAGAACAGACCAGGAAATTCTATTATAAATATAATCTATAAATTCAATATTGTTCTACTCAGTGCTGCTCTCCAAAAGGATTTAGGATTCTACACGAAGTGTTCAACATCAGATCAAACAAACAACTTTTTTTGGACAGATCCTTATTGCAAACCAGGTTGGATTTTGCTATGTACCCCAGGCTGGCTTTAAATTTGTGGTTTTACTGCTGAGAAAACAGTGCTTGGAAAAGTTAAAAGTTTTAAACAAATATCGCCTTTATAATAAAGCTTTAAAGTTGTGTGATGGTTGAGCATGTCCTCTTGTTGACAGAATTTCTGTTAATGTGAAATTGGAACAAAAGATGAAACATACTGTTTTGTCATCCAGGAAGGAGGACATGAGACAGAGAAGCTGCACAGCCTACTGCAGCTGCAGAAATAGTTACACATGCCTCGGTTTAATTTTTGCAACAGTTTTTATTTTTCACTGGAAATGACACTTGCTTCCTTTTATTCAAAATGTCAGTGTGTTGGATCAATGCCTTTTAGACAGACTTTGGCTAGTATTTCGTCAATACTCTGGCAGCTCCCTCCCACTTCAGTGAGTTGCCATGGCAAGGGAGCTGCCTGGCGCCAGGATATAGCACAGGGCAATGGCCACTCATTCAAGTCAACAGCCTTTTAGCTTTGTTGGAGCAAATTCTCACTACAGAGCCTAGACAGGCCTCAAGCTCTCCAGATCCTTCTGCCTCTGCCTCCTCATTTTTGATCCTTATTTTTACACATCCGACCTTAATCAATCAAGACTTCTGTTGACCCTAACTTCAGAGCATATATAGAAAGATCTAGAAACTTCTTTTCCATTTTACCATTACCACCAACATCAAAGTCTCCATAATCCCTCTTGGATTGTGAACATTGTGCCATCTTGCTGTTCTCCTTGTTTCCACTCTTGCTACTTGCCTGCTCAAGGTGGATTCTCCATGGTGTACTCAAAAACCACTTTAAAACAAGACAAACCATAATAGCCTTTGCTTCAAACTCCCAATGGCTCCTAATTTGTATGAGTCATGGTTTTCTAGAGAAACGGAACCAATGGAATCTATTTATCTGTCTGAATCTATTAAATGTATATCGTTACCTTTAAAATAGTAGCAATAGCAGAATCACACCTGAGAGCTGAGAACCCAGTGGTTACTTAGTCCTTGCGCCTCACCAGTTCAAGTAGGGCCATAGCAGTTGCCTCTCATTGGGGTAGGGGTGAGGTAACAACCTTTAGTTGCTTAGTCCAAAAGGCCCGGTTCTTATTTGGCACTGAAATCCCAGAAGGTTCTTGGAGAACTGTTGGTCCCTAGTCTATGGCAGCTTGACTGCCCTAGTTCTGATATCAGTGGAGGGTAAATGAACTCAGTGGCAAGAGGGAAAACCAAGTCAGCAAGAGGCAGGAATGCTCTTCCTTTTGCTATATCCCCTTTAAGAAAAAACAACTAGATTATAACCACAAGATGCCCCACAGTTGGGGTGGGTCTTTCCATGTCAATCAAAGCAGTCAGGACAGTTCTTCGGGGAGGCTCCCTACCCAGGTGATCCTAATTGTGACAAGTTCTCATTAACCCAACCTTAATACCTTTCTGGCATTAAAACCAACCCCAATACTACCACCCTCACAATTGTGTGGGATGCCGCAGCTAGTAGGACGACTTCCAGGAGCCCTTCCTCTGTGACTTTCATAATTGCAGAAACGCTTTCATGCAGAATCAGGACTCGGTGTATGACTTCCGAAGTTAGGCCATAAAAGGCATTGCTGTGTCTGCCTCAGTTTCTTGGATTTCCTTTTCCTGAAGGAGCCAGTCATCTTAAGAAGATCCAGGGCAAGAACCCCTGGACAGGAACTGATCTCCCCTGGCGACAGCCAACACCAAGTCGCCAGCTGTCTGACAGACTTCCTCTGGAGCTGCCCAGTCCAGTGATGGCTGTGGTTCAGTTCCAGACGACACTGGACTGAACCTCAGCAGGAACAGCAAGCCAGGCTGCCCAGCTGTCACTCCCAAATCCTCACTCACAAAAGCCACAGAGAGGAAAGCAGTAGCTAGCGCAGTTTGAAGCCACCGAATTCGGAGTGATTTGCTCTGCAATAAAAGATGCTAGTATCCAAGTAGGTATGGTGTACATGACTGTAATCTCATAACCCGGGAGGCTGAGGCAGCAGGTGGTCAGTTTGGGGCCATCCTGGTTTACACAGCAAGGCCTTTTCTAAGAAACCAAAACCCAAACCAAGAGCTAGTTCAGTCTTCCCTGCTCTAGCTGCTTTTCCTAGTTGGTTTCAGCCACACAGACATACTTCTGATTTTCCTATTCTGGGTCCAGCTTCCCCTTCACGTGTTCCAGTAGCTCACTGTGTATGTCCTCTAAGGCTCTGTTCAAATGGTCCAGCACTCCATGGATTTCTTCTTTGACCCTTTGCTCCACCTATTTCCCCAGCACCTACCCTCTCACATACTGCAAACTTGCTTGCCTATTTGTGTATCGGCCATCTTCTAGAAGGTAGACCCTAAGAGGACAGGGGCTCTTTATACCTGATTCAGTGTTGAGTCCCTAGGGCCTAGGGTGCTTGTTATTTCAAAACAATCAACAAATAATTACTGGAAATATTGAATGAGACAAGAAATGGAGGAAATGTCACCATTGCAGAAGGGTACTGGAGGGCACGTTGATTGCTAGCACCAACGGACGGCCATGGGAGGATTGTCCTATGTGTGTTTGCCCAGGATCACATTAAGTAACCCCACACACTGTGTATTTACATTTTGATACAGGGAATTCTTATGGGTAACAAGCATTTTTAACTTCACCTGAATCCTAACTATATGACTTAGGTCAAGTGCCTACATTTTCAAGCCAAGAAATAACAGCTTGTTAGCAGAATTGTAATAATATTCTTAAAATTATTTCAAAATATGGCTTGCATAAAACGTTCCGCAGCTAAGTAATCTTTAGAAACACTATATATTTTTCTTCCTCTAGGGGACTCTTAGAGTGCATGGCACATGCAAAGTAGAGAAATAAATCATCATTCCTCACGTTTACTTACCTAAAGCATGTTTTCTTCTTGGCTGGAATTCCAATCAACAATTCTGCTACCCAGTGAGGTCTCCATGTGTCAGGGTCTGTACCTATCATATCTCATCACACCCTGTGCCTGGATGAAGTAACTAGTACTACCATCACCCCACTTCCTACGTGAGGGCATGGAGAGAGATTAAATAACCTGCCCAATGTTCTATTGTAAATCCAACAACAATAACAGGATTGGCTTCCAGAGCTCATCAGCCCAGCAGGACTGTGAACGAGAAACCTTAGCTCCTTAACGGATACTGTGACTTTGAAAATTAACCCCTTTTATTAGCACTAATAGTAATCGGTGTACTTCACGTTCAAGGAAAACATCTCAGTATGTTGACTCTGTAAGGAGGCGTTTGAACCGCACCCTGTATTAATTACTGCTTTATTGTTGTGATTAAGACACCCTGACCAAGGCAACTTACAGAATAAAGGACTTATTTGGGCTTACAGTTCCAGAGGGTTAAAGTCCATGATATAGGGGTGGAGGAGGCAGGCATGGGGGCGGGAACAGCAAGTAGAAAGTGCATATCCTGAACTGCAAACCGGAATCTGAGAGAGGAAACAGGAAGGACAAAGGACTTTAAAACCTCGAAGCCTACTCCCTGCAGTGATATTCTTCCCCCAGCAAGATTACACCTTCTAAACCTATTCCAACACCTGAGCCTGTGGGGGACCACCCTTATTGAAACCGTTACTCTCCCCCGACAGATGGTTCTCAAATGCTTTGATTACTGATAAGAATTTGAGCTATTAAAAAAAAGAATTTGAGCTATTGTATTTCTAAATTTGTCTGTGTTTTGTGTATGTATATATACATGTTATGTTTGTATGTGTGTGTATGTGTGTGTGTGCTTGATTGCATGTGCACATGTGTGCACATATGTGGAGACCATAGCTCCACACCAGACTTCTTCCTCAATCGTTCGTCATCTTATATTTTTAGACAAGGTCTCTTACTGAGTCTAGAGCTCACTGCTTAGCTGGACTGACTGTCCAGTAAGCCCGCGGTCCTCCTATGTCACCTCAGAAACCCTGGAATTACAGATGTATGCTACGGTGTCTGATTTTAAAGCTTATGCTGGGGATTTTTGGTCAAGCATGCTTTTGTGTGGCAAGCATTTTATTCACTGAGTGTCTCCCCAGTCCTTGTTGATGGTTTAACAAGAAGAAAGTCTGTATTTGGAAGAATTTGACCTAGTGGTAGAGAATCATATAATGGCTAAATATGGGAGATCCTAGGCTTTGGGCTTAGATTTCATATGTAGTGGACAGTGGTTCTCAGTGAAGTCTCTGGACCACCATCATCACCATCACCGCCACCATCATCACCATCACTACCACCACCACTACCATCACCACCATCATCCACCACCACCATCATCACCATCACCACCACCACCACTACCATCACCGCCATCATCCACCACCATCATCACCACCATCACCACCATCATCACCTACCACCATCATCACCATCACTACCACCATCATCACCATCACCACCATCATCACCACCATCATTACCATCACTACCACCATCATCACCATCATCACCTACCACCATCATCACCATCACCACCATCATCACCATCACCACCACCACTACCATCACCACCATTACCCACCACCATCATTACCATCACCGCCACTATCATCACCACCACCACCACTACCATCACCACCATCACCCACCACTACCATCACTATCACCACCACTACCATCACCACCATCACCCACCACTACCATCACTATCACCACCACTACCATCACCACCATCACCCACCACTACCATCACTATCACCACCACTACCATCACCACCATCACCATCACCAGCATTGCTATAATTACCAACATATCTGACAAATGTAAACCCTTGGCCTCAATCCCTGGCCAACAGAATCAGAACCCCTGTGTGTATGGTCCAGCCACAGTGGGATAGCAAAGCTCGCTGGCAATTCTGATGTACCCTCACGGCTGAAGTGGTTCTTAGTGTACCTGTGTGCAATTCGGCTGTTCTTAAGAGTCCGCCAAAGAGAGGAGGTCAGCGTGATCTCCTCAAGCTCGCTGTGTGTCAGAATATACTAACTGGTGGATTTAATTCCACTGCGTCTTTAAAAGCATATTTTAGTTGTCTATCAAGTCTCCTTTCCTCAAATAATTCATGCAGGCCACAAAGCCAAAAGCGTTGAAATGTCCTTGGCATTTAAACAGAGCCGATTTAAGACTATGAGGGGCCTTCTTCAGGCTGTGGCGGGAATGCATTTAAATCACGGCCCCACTTTATTACAGCTAATAAGCTAGCTATGCTTCCCTTGTCTGGCAAGTGATAATTGCCTTTTAATATTTTCCTTTCCCGTGTTGTGAAACATGCAGAAGAATACTCGCAGTATAATCTGCGGTACTGGAGCTGATGCGCCTGCCAGCCGGGGCTGACTTTGCATGGCTACTAGGTCCCTTTACACGGTTCTCTGGTGGTATCTTAAAATTACATGGAGTGTGGGGGGGGTATTTGTACCATGAAAACAGGCAAGATGTTAGAAATTGGGGCTATTAGTTTTATTTCAGAGACTCAACTGCTAAACTTTACCGGCACAAAATGAAAAACTGCATGGAAGGATGCTCACTGAAGAATTTATAGGAGTCAGGGATTATCTCTAGGGGAAGGCAAGTGCCAGAGAACACTGCAGCTATGTAGCCCCAAATCGAAGGGACTGGGTCTATCACCAAAGAAGATTACTTTCAGTGAGAAAAATGTGCAGGATAATATGTATATATGATTCTATTTTTGTAAAACATGTATATACATGCATATATATATATATACTCATATATAAATACATGAGAGTATAATGGATATACTATGTGTGAAAAGATTCATGAGGGCATGCAGGAGGCAGAAAAGCAAGGTTCTTTCAGTGTGTGTGCATGTGTATGTGTGTGTGTGTGTGTGTGTGTGTGTGTGTATACATATACGCACATATAAAGCATTTGGGTTTTTAGTTTTTTAACATTTATTTATTTATTTAGCATGGGAGTGAACACACCTGTGCGTTTGTGTGGAGGTCAGGAGGTAACTTGTAAGAACTGGTTCTCCCTTTTTACCAGTTTGGTTCTGGAGATCAAACTCAGGCTGGGTCACTAATACCTTTGTCCAGTGAACAATCTGGCCAACCCTGACATCTGGATATACAAGGAACACCCATGTGTGATCTTGTGATAAGAACTTGTGTTTTGTGTGATTGGTTTTTAGAAATGCCCTCTTCTGGTGGAGCCATTGTTCTTTGTAAATGCCTGCCTTCCCTTACTGATTGGTAGATTGCTCAAGGTCAGGGCTAGGTGATCATTTCTTCCTGTTTTCCGTAGCAGACGAACACACTGAAGAATCGTATTGATATAAGCCCTACGTGGGAAAATAAATAGGTCTTCCATGGTTGCAGTAGCAGCTTGGTTGTCCCTGACACCGCAGAAGGGGCAGGCAGGGTCTGTCCAGCTCAGTAACAGCTGGGATGCGATTCAGAAGGCTGCTTCCCTCTGAAGGAGGGGGGCTGCAGGGACACCAGCAGGGAGCTCTGATCCAGGCTCTTGTTTATGTCCTCTATGGTTGTCTTGACCCTGCTCCTCGTGTGTCTCTTCTCAGAACGACTTGCCTCGTGGCAACTGTATTAGTCAGAGCTCTTCGGAGGGATAGAACAAATGGGGGCAGAGGCAGGATTGAGATAGAAAGAATCTGTCTATGCAGTTTTAGGAGAGCCCTGGAGGAGCAGCTGCTGCAGCCCTGCGTGGAGGCAGCGTGCAGGAAGAGTCCTGTCTTCAGGCATCCCTGCCCCCTTTCACTCCACAATCTGCAACGTAGTTTGCATTACTCTAACTCTTCCAATTCAAAAATTATGTACACATTTGAAAACCCTCCGCAGCAGCATTTCCCCCACGCATGCTGGTCTAGTCAGACCGATGTACAGAATTAAGCATCCATCTGGTAACAAACCAGTTTCCTTTACACCCAAGAGCTACACCATCAGGAATGGGAACCCCTTAATTCTAGTTTTCTAAGTGATAGTCTTCTTGGATTTGACTGACATTAGAGCGGATAGGCCCTGGTAAGGTGTGAAGATTGACTTAAAGCAGGAAGCACCCACATGAATCTGAAAGTCGGACCCGGTCAGTTAGAAGCACCAAGGATGATGGTGAGGGGAGAAGCAAATGGCTGGAAAAGTGTTCTGCCAGGAGGCAGAAGAGAAGGATGCTGGGTAAACAACAGTAAATGTCAGAGATCAATATGGCATCCACGATGACAACCACATAACTTATGGTAGAAATAGAAGTACCAATTAGAGTTGAATATTTTCTCTTAGTCAATCAGAAGAGGTTATGCTCATAGAAAAAAAATAACTGAAAGGCTGGAGAGATGTCTTAGTGGGAACAGAGTTTGCTGTATAAGGTATAAGAAAGAGTAGCTGAGCGCAGATTCCCAGCATCAGTGCACAAAGCCAAGCTTGGCAGCATCCATCAGTAGTCCAGTACCTGGGAGGGGGAGAAAGGAGCATTCCAGGGTTTCTCTGGTCAGAACGCCTCTCTGAATTGACAAGTTCCAGTTTCTTTGAGAGACCTTGTCTCAAAAGGGAGGGTGGAGAGAGACAGAAGAGTGTCCTAGATTTCTGTCCGGTGCTGTGATAAACACCATGACGAAAGGATTTATTTCATCGTATAGGTCACAGACCATCAACGAGGGAAGCCAGGCAGGAGTGCAAAGCAGGTACCAAAGCAGAGACCAGTACTGGATGCTGTTGCTGGTTTTCTCAGCTTTCTTTCTGACAGAGCCCAGGACCACCTACCCACTATCCACAGCGGACTCTCATATTAATCAGTGATCAAAAAAATGCCCCCAAGACGACATGCCACAGTTCGATCTGTTGGAGGCAGTTTCTCAGTCGAGTTTCCCTTTTCCTAGAGATGTTTGTCTTGGTTTGTGACAAGTTGACAAAAATTAACCAGCATGAAGAAGGCACGTGATGTTGACCTTGGGCGTTCACAATGTGCTTGTGGGCATATGCACCTGCACAAACAAATGCGCGCACACACACACACACACACACACACACACACACACACACACACACTCGCCCCCAAGACGACATGCCACAGTTCGATCTGTT
>NW_004949109.1:8373224-8380534 GCF_000317375.1 Microtus ochrogaster
CACACACACACACACACACACACACACACACACACACACACACTCACCCCCAAAACAAAACTCACAAGAGGATCACGTATACTCAGGAAGTTGTTTGGTGAGCGTGGAATCAAATTTAATCTAATTCACTGTAAAGAAATGTATATTGAAAGCCCATCAAGTGGAATCAAGTGTTGGTATTAAATTCTAGCAGACAAACTCACCACCTCGGTTAATCTGCACTTCTAGTTCTGTTGGTAGCGAGGGCTCAGCTAAGCATTCACTTGCTAGTCCTACTGTTTCATCCCAGGCTGACAAGCTCTTGCAATGCCACCTTACTTCAGACTCGCTCTAACAAGGCTGAAACAATTTCAACTTCTTTATTTTGCAATGGCCTCACACTCAACATACTGCTCAAGCTGGCCTTAAGTTCTTGATCTTGCAGCTTTGGCTTCCAAGATGACAAGGATATCCCATCATGCCTAGCTTGCAGTCCTTTTTCTTGATCCAGTGTTTGAGGACCCAGCATCTCTCACATACTTCAAAGCCTTAATACCTAAATGCTGGGGTAATTTGTCACTGTGAAGAAGTTCTTCCCTGTGACTATCAAAGCCATCTAGCTCCCAATCCAAACTGTGCATAACACAGAGGAACTGTCCCCTTTACAAACAAACAAACAAAACTTTTACAAGTATCGGATAGCTGTTACCTTAAAAAATTCCACACAAAATTAATATAAACAATCTGATAAGCTTGACTCTTGAAGCCACTGCCACAATCAAATCGTTGAAATATTTCCAGTATCACCTGAAGTTTCCCATTGTTCCCCTCCACACACATATTTAAAAGGGCTGCTTCCGGTGGCATGGTGGCACCTCATCTCCTCTCCTTCGGCTGCTGGTACCACTCTTCTGACCTCTGCTTCTGTATTTGAGCATTTTAACTACTTGATTTGGGAGTCCCATGTGGTGTTAGTGCTTCCGAGTTGGGCTCGTTACACTTAGCACAATGCTCTCCAGGTTAAATTCATGGTACCCTGGATTAAATATGGCAGGATTTCAGTCTGCAGTTATTTTGAAAGGTTTTGTTGTTGTTTGTTTTGTTTGTTTTAGGTAAAGGCTATGCAGCTCAGGCTGACCTAGAATTTTCTCTATAGCCCAGGCTGGTCTCTATCTCACTATCTTCTTGCCCAGCCCAAGTTTGGCTGACTTTCATCTTTTTTTTAAGACTGAATACTATTCTGTTAGGTGTCAGTACCACAGTTTTAAAAAAAATATCTTCCCATCCACAAGCGTTTGGGTTGCTTCTACTCTGGAACTACAGTGACCAGTGCTTTCGTGGACATGGGACCATCGATGGTTCTTGCTTCTTCATGGTATTAAATTCAGTTTTTTTGAAGGTACGCCCAGAAATGAGGTTGCTGGAGCATACGGTAGTTCTCTTTTCCTGTTTTGAGGATCCCTACTCTACCACCGTGGCACTATTTTGCGCTCTCCCCACAGCACACAGATTTCCTCCTCTTCTGCCTCTTTGCCGCCACTTGTCCAGTGTCCTTCATACTGGCCTGCCTGGCAGGCATGTGGGGCTCTCTGAACTGATGCTTTGCATTTCCTGGCCAGAGTGATGCTTTATAAATAAGACGAGATCTCACTGCAGCTTTGCCTGAAGCCATTGAGTGGCTTCTGGCATCCTTGGTCGACTATTCAGGTGCTCATATGTAGCTAGAAGGCCCTTCATCTCCTTCACTCTGCCCCACACCTGAGTTCTGGCCTCAGATTTATGCTGCTTTTTCATCTCCAGGTCTTAGTACTGCTACCTAGCTCCCCACCTAGGACACACTTTCCTTCTCTTGGTTCAGCCCTTCCTCATCTGCTAGATGTTCCACTTTGCCCTTTGCCCAGGAATCCTCTGCCCACTGGTGCCCCGGGGCTGTCCCCTTGCTCCTTGCTCTATACATCTTCCTGCAACACCCTTTGTTCCCTTTAGACGGAGGCAGGGCAATGTCTATATTGCTCGTATCACACACCTACTATCCATCTTGACATCCCCAGAAAGATTATCCAGCTGAGTATGTTGGGACAAACCTGTGATCCCAACACTCAAGAGGCTAAGGGATGACCAAGAGTTTGAGGTCAGCCTGAATGACATAGAGAAATTTTTGTCTCCAAACAAAAAAGGAAATGCCCCTTAAAATCAATAAATATCTGTGAGGCCAGGATAGAAGATCTGAATACTCAGGGAACTGCTCCCTATTGCTATACTTACTAAGCATCTTTCTTGTGGAGGGTCTTGTGCTTAGTTGCCGGGATTGCGAAGTATTGGATTAGCCTGGTATTAGACAACTGAGTTTGCAAGGTGGGATGTTAGAAGCACAGAGGTCACAATAGGTCAGCAGTGTTGAACACTGTATGGTGTACATCAGAATTTCCCAGGACAGCACTGTGGGCAGTTGTAGCTTTCTATTGCTTTCTCGCAGGGGGTGACCCCAGAACTGCATTGCCCTTCAGTAGTATCCCTGGCCTCTCCCTTCCAGATGCCATTAGCATCACCACTTTTAGTAGTGACTGGATGTCTCCAGACATTCCCAAACGCCCCTGCCCCCTGCAGCAAACTTATCCCTGCTTGAGAAGCTCTGATGGATACACAGACAGCATGTGGACTGGAGTGAGGATAGAGACCCCAGAGGCAGGAACCTGGACTCACAAAGTCCAGGAAATGGCTCTGTTGGCTGGTTTATGCCATGCCAAGAGTTCAAAGCAAGCAAATACTAGCTAGAGAAATGGTTCAGTCAGTGAAGTGCTTGCCTTGCAAGCCCGAGGACTTGGGTTTGATCTCCGTATCCCAAGTGTGAAAAGCCAGGTGTTCTGGCATGCGCTTGGGAGGAGACAGGGGGATCCTACGGGCCTGCTGGACAGTCAGTCTAGCTGAATCATCAAGCTCCCAGTGAGTCCCAGTAGTCTTCTGAGGATCACCCAAGCCAGGTGGGAAGAAGCTGTGCAGAGATACTTCCGGTTGCTACTCCTTGGTACCTGAGCGGGGATAGCTGAGCTCTCAGGTCTCACAAAGGCTTCCACAGCCAGCAGTACACACAACACCTCCCAGAAGGCAGCGCCATAAATGTTTGCTGAATTGAATTGAATTGCCTTAATGAACTTCAAACAAGGTTTCAGGTGACTTTGAATTAAACCAAGCCCGTTTTCCCCAACCTCTTGTGGCCCATCACCAATGGAAGAGAACACATTCCACATCTGTTCCAAAACAAAAAGCCTGCTGGCTCAGAGGCAAGTCCTGTTTTGTGCTTCAGTAGCAAGTTAAAAACCCATCTCTCAACAGTCCTGTGATTCATGCGCCTGGCTGTGTTCGGCAAATGATTTTTGCTGTTGTGGTGTGTATTGCTGTCTGTGTTATTTCAAGGTGGAGCAAAGAATGGTGCTGAATGACTAACCACAGGAGGAAACCTAGAATTGGAAAAATAAAAAATCGAAGAGATCAGATCCCCAGAGGCCGGAAATGATGAACCAAGTCTTGGGATGTGTTTTAAAGGCCTGCTGAAGCCCCCTCTGGAATCAGAAGGCCCTACACACCCAGCTGAGACTTTTCTCACTGCATTGTCTCAGTCAACTGGGGTTCTGCGATGAGTCGGCAAGTTTCTATTATGGGCCTCTTAAAAATCGAATGCAGTCATGTAAACAAGGAAGCTTTTAGAATTTTTCTTTTGTTATAAAAAGTGAACAGCCACACTTTGATTGACGGCTAGCTGCCTTGCAGAGGTTGAAGAATTTCCTGTCCATGGATTTCCTCAAGGCCTAACATCTTCACAGCTGTTCTTTCCCAGCAAAAAGATATCATAATATTTTAGATTGGGGGAGGTAAAGGAGAGGAGAGGGAGAGGGAAAAGAAGATGGCGAGGGAGAGAGAACTTTGGGGGCATTTGGAATACTCACGATAGAACTCGTGTATGTAATATGTAGTTTTCCCTCAATTTTCTACCTTGACTTCTCCCTCACTACCGTCTCTGACTTTCTTGTAGCCAAACCAATCTAGAAAGGAAACAGACTTTTTTTTAAAAACCTTTGCGTTGAAGTAAAAATGTGTGCTCTCTCTCTCCCTCTCTCGTCTTTTATTTTAAAAAACTGCTAAGGAATTTTCTGATTGAAAGAAAGTACCAGTTGTAAGGTCAAAAGACACCAGAAATCCAGGAATAGTATTTTGTGGTTGTTCTCATTGAGATGAGCATGGCCTTGGTCCTGATCTTTCTGTCTCTATCTGTCAAGCACTGAGATTTCAGGCGCATGTCAATGTGCCTTCCTTAGGATCAATCCTTAGGGAGTTTGGGTAGGTATGGTGGTTAATGTTGTCACCCTGACAGATAGAATCACTGAAGACACTCCTGTGGACGTGTCTCTGAGGGATTATCTGGATAAGACTCATTGAGGTGGGAAGACCCACCCTAAATGTGAGTGGTGTCATTCCATTGACTAGACTCTGTACTGAATCAAGAGAAAGCAAGACTCTCTGCTTCCTGACTGTGACCAGCCACTTCAGGCTCCCGTCTGGGGATGTGGTGTGACTGTCACCTTGGGCTCCTGCAATCAAAAGCAAATGCTCTCTCCCCTAAGTTGGTTTTGTAAGAGTATTTTATCACAGCATCGAGGACAATAACACACTAGGGACGTTGACTCCTTTGCTCTATGCCCATCCAAGCGCATTCGCTCTGTCCACGTCTCAACAGTGACAGCAGAGATACGGGGCTTTTAGGCATGCATACTCAGGACAGTCAGAGATGGGCGACACATAAGGAGCCTTGGGATGCTTTACCACTGAGATCAGTGCACTCGGAGGGGAAATGAAGTCCATGCAAGACGCTTCGGATAGAACGCAAGGTTTGCTCTTGGTCTGTGTCCTAGAGGAAGAAGCTTCTCATTTGAACCCCAGACTGCCAGGAAAAATCTGAAAGCTAGAAGGCAGGACGCCTTGGTGTAGCTGATAAACAGATGTCACTGACTATAGTAAGCAACTGATGTCATTGACTTTGCACCTTATGAGACAGGTGTAAAGAACACACCCAGAAGTACTCAGTCTTTGCTGAAGGAGTGAACAAGTGCATGAATGAGTGAGCTGAACTCGGGAAAATCCATCCAGTTTGACGACTCTTAACTGCTGTGTAAAGGCGGCTGGTGTGATGGGGCAAGTTACGACATGCAGAAGAACTGGGTCATAATTATAAAATATCGGGACTCCAGAATTTCATCTTTTCTTTCCCCTTTAAAGGAATGTGGAGTTGATTGCAGACAGGGCTGTAATGTTGTTGCTTCTTCCTCTTTCATTCGGATGTGATTTATTTTGATGGCTGCTGATGTGCTGTGATAGTTGTGATTACAGATGACTGTGCAACTTACGATGATAGCTACTTCTGTTTATTTTTTAATTTTACCCATGAATAAATTTTTAACGAGCTAGAAGGCAAGGGTAGATGAAGGGTGTATGTAAAATACATCCATGTGGTATTTCAACAGAGTAAGAATGCACTTGTCTGTCGGTAATAACATGAGACAGGACCGCCCAGCCAAAAGCACAGTTGTGTGCCGCTAGAATTTCTAATGTATGTATTATAAGGCATTATGATTTTATTTATTTTTTAAAGTAGAGCACAATGGCTATATTTGTGCTTTATTGGTATTATCTGATCTTATTAATATTAACTTTGAGTGGAAGCTTAAAAATTGAGTATTAAAATGTTCAATTAAATAGTCATATTAGTTATATACATGATGAGAAAGGTTTAAATGATGGATTTCTTTGCTCTTAGAAAAGGACTTTAATGGATTACATGCTACAAAAAGAAGTATGTGGCACTATTTGCTTTATTTTGCCATAAAATCAGAAGGGGGTGTCAGAATCGCGACCCATCCTTCCTGTGCTTTTATAGATGATCACATCACATCTGCCAGAGGGGGTGGGGCGGAGAGAGGATGATTGAAGGTTCCCCCGAGGAAGGGGCATCCAGACAGTAACAACCCAGGCTTAAGGGAAAGACTGCATGGATTTAAATGCTGGCTTTGTTTGTCCCTCGCTGGCTCCTTGACCTCGGGGACACTGTCCCCCTCTCTGTTCCTTAGTTTCTGGTTCTGTAAAATGAGATCATACGCAAACCCAGAGCATGCCCAGAGCACCCATGACAGGTAGCAGCCAGCCAACAAATGCTAATTATTGCTTCCTGACTCAGACCTCTAGCTGACAATCATCCACTCGTCTTCATTCTAATAATCTCTCCCTCCTCCTCTTCCTCCTCCTCTCTCCTCCTCCTTCCTCTGAAGCCTTTATTAACAGCGTGCAGTAAAAAACTGCTTAGTTCAAGGACGGGTGGTGAGATGGCTCAGCAGTGGGTGAGGTCTTTGTGCCGAGCCTAACAACCTGAGTTTGCTCCCTGAATCCCACATGTTAGAAAAAGAGATTCCCGCCAGTTGTCCTCTGAATGGTCATTTGTGTGCCTCAAGTCCAAAGATAAATAAACGTAAAAAATTTAAAATAACAGCTCCATATTTTTAATTTAGACACTGTTGTGTAGGACCTCGGTGTCCACGAAGCCCCACAGGAATGCTCTCGTTTGCTAGCCAAGAGAGTGGCTTCGGTAGCCTGAAGAACAGCCAGTACACTTCACTCCATGGTTCTTTTCTGCTTAGGTCTGAATCAATAAAAAAGGAAGGAAGGAACAACTTTTCAGACTAAACCATTTCCCCTTAAAGCAGCTTGGAATGTCTCCCTTTGATCCCTGCGGGAGCATCAAATTCCTGACAAATTAAGAAAAAAAGAATTATGTTTGTGGCTCTTTATTATCTAGCCAAATCGGTTTTAATTTTCGGTTGGCAAGGGTAGTGGTCCCAAGAGCTTGCAGAGCTTGCTGAGTTTGAACTGGATCCAGAAAAGTGGGGGAGGGTCATTTTCATCATGAACCCTTTAGCACTCCAAGAGCACAAACAAGCCGGCATTTGTCTTGGCACTCACAGAGTGTTCGGTGTTGGGGGAAAACGTCCACTCAAGACAGACCCCAAGCTGAACGTTAGAAGAGTTCAGCTCACACAAACAGACCTGCTGTCCACAGATGTCAATTCCTCTGAGGCCCTTCCCTGCCAGACTGGGCAGCAGGCCCCTCTTGAGAGCTACGGGACCTGGGTGCACAAATCTCTAGCCCATCCTAAGCTGCCACATTCTGTTTGAGCCTGCTTCAACAGCCATTTGCAAACTAAAATATCTTACCCAGAAGGGGATTTTTATGCTGCTTGGTTCTTTAGTTCCCAGAGTTGCGTGGTAAAAAAAAAAAAAAAAAAAAA
>NW_004949109.1:8380634-8400349 GCF_000317375.1 Microtus ochrogaster
AAATCGATTTCCCCTGAGCTGAGCTGTGTAAACCTAAAGGCGTGAAGGATGCGGCCAACACCTCTTTCCTGGGGCTGGTGTCTGAGCCAGGCTCTACCTAATCACTCCTCGGTGCCACCCACCATTCTGTGTTATCTCCCCTGGTGCCAGCCCGAGAAGTCGTGCTCTGCACACTAGATGACGCTGGCATGCACACAGGCAGGCACCTCCGTGTTGGGGACTGCTCAGGGACTACTCAAGAGTGGGTGGCTCCTTACAGAAAGGCGCTCATAACTGCTGACAGGAACCAAACAGGTTTGGCCACCGTGGCAGAAACACGAAGGGAAACTTCATTTTGAAGGGTATTTGATGGGCCTTCGTCAGCGCTGTCACCAGAGGGGCCATTTCGAGCTCGTTCTTTGAGTGGCACAGCAGCTTGACAGCTTCAGCCTTTGTACAAACCCACTTCCTGAGACTGCAGAAAGAAACGATCTGGAGCTTGGCCCACGGTTTCCCCAGCACACAGCCCTGGTGGGCTGTGAACAGAATCACTGCCCCCACCCTCCGGCTAATTTACAAACATCCTGTGACTCTCTGTGGTCTTGTTTTTATTGGAACTTTCAGAAACCTACATTGTTAGCATCCGAGGTTACAGGTTCCTCTATAGTAAGAATGTCTTCATTTTTCCCTCTGACTATGAAGCCTTGTAAATCTATTGCCAAAGCAGAAGAAGACCCGAAGCTGTTCAGAACATGGTTATTTAATTTTCGAGCTTTGAGAGAGAAAAGGAGGCAGGAACTTGACCCCAGAATGTCCCTGGCTAGGGAGAAGCTCTCCGCTGGGAAGCCAGGCTGCCTGCTGGGTAGCAAAGCAAAGATGTCAACCAAGGCTCTAAAATGCTGCGCTCTCAGCACAGTATCTGGTTTATCTGCCAACATATCTTGGCAGTTATTGGGAAGGTAGTTTCAATTCAGCACATTCCAAAATCATTAAATTTGTCTCCTCTGAAGAATTACACACTTAAGGGGCTTGGCATCATGGCTGATACCTGCCATCTGATGCTCAACTACAAAGAAATAGTGCTTGTGACTTGGTCCTCAGGGAAGCATTCCCAGATGTTTTGCATGATTCGGATCTCCAGTAGGTTCCACTGAGGATCATGGAGGAGATGACTCGGCACAGTTTCTAATGAAGGAACGACAGTTCTAGTCTGTGTGCCCAGCCCTGCTAATGTCACACGGAGTCACACCTGTCTCGATTTGCTATGAAATGGAATGACTCCCCCCAATATTAGAAGGAAAAACGTAAGATGCTAAAACCTTGCTTGCCCATCGATGGCTTTTACAATGATGCAACCATTTGGACCAACCACAGACCTGGTTCCAAACACCAAGTAAGCAGTGACTCGGAGCTGTCCATGTATATAGAACCCATCCCAGCCAGAGTGCATTCAGTCGAGATGAGAACTTCAGACTTGAGTTGAGGTTTTTTTTGTTTTGTTTTGTTTAAGATATAGCATGTTTTAAAGAGCAGATGGTTTTAGTGAAAGTTGTTTTGAATCCTGGCTGGGCTGGAGAAAAAGCCTCAGGACTGAGACATCAAACACCCAATCTTTTAGCCCAAAAAAAAAAAAAAAATCCACATTCCAAAGGTGAGCCTTTTGTGAGTGTCACTGACTTGGGGGAAAGCCAGCACCTTGTCTTTTCTTTTTTCCTATTCCCTCTGTGTCTTTCTGGGGCCTAGAAGAACACAGAGGCACACTGTACCAGGCAGGGGATGAGCACTTAGGTTTGTTCTCTTGCCTCAGGTGCTGTCTAAAAGAATATTCTGGTCACCATGTCACCAGAATTTCTTACCTTCTTGACTCTGCCTTCTCATGTCAAGGTGGGCTCCAAACAAAATCAGCTGTCTTCAGTCATGGAGGTCACCCTGCTGAAAAGCCGGAAAATAACCCATGCTCTTCTGCTGGCAACATCACTGCCCTCAGCTGTCACCCCATGGGACTTCCAGGGACCTTGATTTAAGAGTGGAAGGACCGTGGGGAGAACAAAATCTTTCAAAGATGACAACCCAGTGAGGCTTCAGACTCCTGCATTGTGATTCTGGCTCTGTCAGGGACTTCTTTCTAAGCAGATGCTTTCTTCTACCTCGCCAACAGCCTGGCACATGCTAAGCTGGACCAGAGTCCATCAAATACCATGTGTCCGCTGGCGAGTGCTACTATGAGCTGTGGTGTTGTCTGCACAGAAACCATGTCCAGGTTTAACGGTGAGGGGAGGAGACTCAAGGCAATACTTGAAGAGAAGGAAGCCTGCATGGGAAGCACACATGGTGTGCCTCAAGGAGGGGGTTGCCAAGTCACACACAGGTCTTCCAGGTGACCCTGAGTTTCATGCAATGGCAGTGTTTTGAAGTATAAGATGACCAGAATATTTCTTGGAATATACTTATTCTAGAAAAATATTGTTTGTTTATCTGGAATTCAAATTACTGGCACTCTTGTATTTTCATTTGCTAAATCTGTCAAGCCTGGTGTGGAACAGAGGTTTTTCGAAAAAGAAAGGGGAATATCTTAGTACTGAGATGTGTGTGTGTGTGTGTGTGTGTGTGTGTGTGTTTGGGGGGGTGGGGGACGGTGGTCAAACCAGAGACTGTTCTGAGTTGAGGAGTCCTAAGTTGGCTTGGAGATGAACTGCTAGAATAATTAAGATAGTTTGGTCTCCTACCTACCCCCACATACACCTTCTAAAAGTGCTACCACAAAGCAGATGACAGTGACTTTTCCTCTTCAGGAAAACGGCTTACTTCAGCCATCATCCCAGGAATGCTCTGTGAGCATCCACCGTGTCCTGAATACAGTGCTAGCTTCTGCAGAGCAGGAAGAGTGGGCAGAGCCTGTGCCCCAGTGGGGGTAAGAGCCTCTGGCACTCGGAGCCGTCAGTCTGTCTCCTGGCTTCAAAAGCACAATATGGTTTCTTTGTTTTCCTGCAAGTTTCCTTGAGGTTTGGTACCAGTGAAGTGCAACTCAAATTCTTTGGGTAGATGAGAAATAGAAAAGCACCTCACGTCAGCAGCTTGTGACACTGACGCAGGACCCTTCTGTCAGCAGCTGTGACAGTGACGCAGGACCCTTCTGTCAGCAGCTGTGACACTGACGCAGGACCCTTCTGTCAGCAGCTGTAGCGCAAGTTAGGGTCTGTCAAGAATGACCAAAGGGATGACATGGAGGAGGTGGATCTGGTGGAGGAGCCATTGCATGAGTTCGGTGTCCACAGGGACGGTCCCCAGCATTCTGGACTCTAATCATGTATTCATGCTCTCCCATAAATGGAAGCACTGTCCTCAGATGTCCATATATCCAAACAGCCTACCTGTCCTCTACCAAGTGTTGCTGGTCTTTATCTGAATTCTTCTCGAATCTCCCCAAGAAGTCCATTGTCCTAAGGCGAATAGCCGGCTGTAATGGTTTTAAACAGCTACGTCGATACCTGTTACACTTGTTTCTCCTGTTCCCCAGATTGGTTCTGGATCTGCTACTTGCCCTACTTAGTGCTTCAACCACTGTATGAAGATATAGAATAAATGTTTGATAATTAGTCTCAGAATGGAAGTCCGTAGGATCAGCAGCGAAAAGCACAGGGCCACGAAGCATCCAAAGACCACCAGGCGAGAAGACATAGTGATGTATGCAAAAGCCTGCATTTAGACCCCAGGACTGTGTGGCTCAGCAGGCGTTGCTATGCAAGCCAACCCAAGTGTTTAAATGAATCCTCAACTGCCAATGAGGCCACAGTGTGATGTGGTTGCTGAAGATGCTACTAACTGTGGCCACATGGCTAGCCAGGGCCACAGTTTAGAAATGAATGCTGTAAACAGCCTGCCTTGGTTGGATTATATTGATATGCTATATTTAACTTCACAAGCTTTTTGTGTTTCTGTTCTGTAGGGCAAGCTGACCTTGGACTCGTGACCCTCTTGCCTCTGCCTTCCAAGCGCAAGGGCGACAGGCACACAGCACCACACCTGGCTGCCTGCCGCATCCTAAGAGATGCATACGTGGTTAGAGAATGTGTTAGTTGCTTTTCCCTTTGTTTGACAAAAAGCAGCTTAAGTGGAGAAGGCTTATTTTGGTTGGAAAAGCATAGGGGCAGCAGTGAGAAATTTGATGTGGCCATGGGCTACGCTGGACTTACAACCTTGAAGTAGGAGTGGCTTGCGTTTCTGCTCCTCGGCTTAGCTTACAGAGACAACAGATAGGCCATTACAGTATTCCTGGTTTAGAGGAAGAGAGTTCCCTGAGTTAGGGTGACTTCAAACATGTATCTGGATCCTCTTTCCTGTCTCTCTTTATTTAACAAGAAATATGCAGATCAACTAGTACAGAGATTGAATGTTTAATGTTAACTATTTTCCTCTAACATTCTTTTTTCTTACTTTCCATCAATAACTACAAATATCAAGAGGCTTCATAAGTCTCATTCTGATCTGAGCTTTGAAATCACATTCACAGGAGAGTTTTTGTGTTTGGCCTTGAGTCTAAGCCCTTTGTTCCATTGTTTCCCCCACATCTTTTAAAAATAAGGATTTCCCTGATATTGATAGCCACCACGGTTTCTATAGAGGTTTTCCTATCCTTATTTAAGTTTGGGGGTGGATAGATAGATTTATCTCCTCAAGACTTCCACACTTTTGGAGACCTTTTACTTACTTTATTTCCTTTTAGAGGTTTAAGCCCTAGATTGCATTATAAAACTCAGTACAAACCTTTCACGGTTGTCTTTTATTTAGCCATTTTGAAACAGCTAAGCAATTCATGCACATATCTGATATTCTCTAGTTTTTCATTGCATCAAGGTCCTTTTATTTTGATTGCTAGGAGCAGACTCTGAAGTAAGAAGACAGAGTTTAGTGAAAGGCTGTTTGCATGAGTGTGTAGGCTGTGGCGTACAGACTGAAGTGCATACACACAGAACTCAAGAAGAACAAACCTCAGGGCAGCTCTTGGAATTCTGCCTAAGGCTTGGATTAAGAAGTGACTAAGTCTCCACTACCTCCCTGTGAGCCTCTGTCTCTAGGAAGTGAGACTCTGATTGGCCATGTGATCAAGAAAACTGAGACCTGTGATGGGCAGCCCTGATAGAACAAATTGAGCACAGTCTCTCTCTCAAGAAGGGAGTGCCGAGAAGAAAAACACCACATATCCATCACATTTTCTTAGCAACCTCCGAGGTTACTGCCGAGGTCTCCCTCATTTCCATATTGTCAATCTGTTCAGACTGAAGCCTGGGAAAATGCATGTCTTCCAAGACTGCCTGCTATCTTCCTTAAACATACTTGTCTGCTTGAATATTCCCCGAGGAAAGGACTCGGAAGAATGATAGAAAGACAGCTGTGCCTTGGGGTGGGGGCGGGAAGGCTTGTGGATTTGGTTCAGGTTCGTCATCTGAAGGGTCTTTATGCAGACAGGAAGGGCTGTCCAGCAAGCAACTGGAAAAATGGATCTTGATCTCTCAATAAGAAACAAGGGCTTAGAGAGGCAATCTGGAAGACGGTGAAGACCAGTCAACCAGTGAAGTCGCCAGTCAAGAGCAAATATCAGCTACTTCTGCCTGCCCGACCCTGCATCGAGGCCACGGCCAGAACCACCACATTAGATCAGCGAAGGGGCAGTTTGTAAGAAGCAGTGTGTCTTTAGGACATAATTAACAAAAATATAAATAACTGCAACAAAGAACTCAAGGGAAGCTCATCTGAGGCCACCCCCATTTCAGATGTCACTTGTGTCAACAGGCTGTCTCCATTGTCCTGGCTCTGCTTTGCTCCGATCATCAGATTTTGTCCCCTTCTTACAGCCACCCCCTGTAGTCCCTGCCTCAGCACACAAGTCCAGCACCTTGACTGGTCCCTACAATTTTTTTTTTGCCTTGTTTTCAGATATATTCTCACTATATAGTTCAGGCTGACCTCAAACTCATGATCCACCGGCCTGAGCTTTGGAGTGTTGAGATCATGGGTGTGTGACCCTATGCTCCACTAGGCCTTTATGATTCTGTAGTCTTGGAAAGATTTTGGCTACAGATGAACAATTGGTGTTAATAAGGACATTCCATTAAAATATCTTAGGAATATGCAGACAACTGTACAAAGTGTTTTAGATAGGGTCTTTGTCTTTGATACTTCTCAGTATTCCTTAGTCAAGTCCTTCTTTTTCACCCAATTACCTGCTGTGGTAGAAAGATGTGTGCATTGAAAAAATTCCCTCTAGTCAAAGAGCTAAAAATCACAATTTCACTTGCACTGTTTGACTTCATTAGGGTCTTAGAACAGATGCCCTGGAATAGAAGTAATTCAAAGTCCATTTTCCACCTTCTCCGCTACTGAATCTCTTTGAATGCACATTTGCTCACCTGTTTTAAACTTGTTCTGAACATCAAGTACTCCACAGTATTTTTGCAAGGAGCACTGACACCCTTTTCGGTTCTAATGCTTAATCTGCATTATTTTTCTTTTAATTATATTGTTTAAAAATTTGCTCTCTGTGAGTCTTAAAAGGTGTTAATGGGTATTTTATAATACTTTGACTTTTCTAATTACATAAAGTATCCTTTTCTTGGCCATAATTTATTATTATCTTTTTAGCAAAATGCTTGATGTTTTGAAAAGGTATTTAAGTATTTGTGTATAAAAGATTATTTGTCAGCTTTGGAGAAATGTTTCCATCTTAAAGTTCATGTAGCATCTCCAAGTGATGAAGCTAAAATTAAGCCAACAACTTCAAATGCAATGTTTAGCTTCCTGTCTCCCTAAGTCTATTTCCAGGAGTCTTGACATGCATGAACAGCAGTGAGGGATTGGGAAAGGAATCAGGTGATGCATTGGCTGAGCCCCTGCCAGTCCGTGTCAAACTGTGCAAGTCTCTGGGAGGACAAGTTAGACTGGCCCGCTGTTTCGGAATTACAGCATCCATGTGGCTGAGGCAGGACAGACGCAGGAACCTGTAACTCAGGCACTCAGCAAACCACAGGCACTAGAACAGAGTCAGAGCTGCTCTGGAGCTGCTCCTTTAGGGGCTGTCAGTGTTTGTGCACAACCCAGGTACCATCTCGGTTTATTTCTCTCTTCCATGATCCCAAGACTCTTTACTTACATAAAATCTTTGTCATGCTCATTCTTCCAAACACTTTGCTGAGCTGGACTTACTCTTTGAAGAGTTTTAATTTTTAATGAGGAAAATAAATGCCACGTAAATTTACCATCCCATTTGAAAGCACGTAATTTAGTAATTCAGCGTGGCTAAGTGCATCCACAGAGTTATGTAAGTTACAAAACCAGTCCTCAAGAGTGCTTTATTTTTTGAACTTGTAAAACTGAAACCAGTACCCCTGGGAAAAAACAATCCCCCACCAAAACAAAACCATTCCTTCCTTCTGCTCCCCACAGCCGCCATTCTCTCTTCTGTTTGTTAGCTTTAGTGTTCTAAGCAACCATATAAACGCAGTCAGTGGCTCATGCCTTGGTTTGGGGCTTATTTCATTTAACTTAGCTTCTTCAGGGTCCACTGTGTACCCCATGGTAGCATGTGTCAGGATTCACTCTAAAGCCTGGACGATGTTCCATCATGCCCATGCTGCTTGCCCATCCGTTCTGGAGATGGGCTTGGCTCGCTTCCATCCTTAGCTCTCTTTGAAAGACATTGCAGTGAACATGGGTGTAACCAGATCCATTCTTTCTGATGACACATCCTTACCTATTTTTAAAACTGCTTTTGTCATGGAAAATTTTACAACATGAAAAAGAGAAGAAGAATATTTAATGAGCTCCAGAATGCCTGTCACTCAGCTCTGCCAGCTTTCATCCTGTACTCTATAGTCATATCTCACCTCTGTCTCTACCGATGATTCTGTTCTGGATTGTTCTGAAGCAAATCCAGCACATCGCACAATTTTACTTGCCAATATTTTACAATGTATCTTTTTAAAAATAAGGGTTTTTAAAAAGATAAAGAATAAAAGTACTTTGACATTAAAAAAAACCCTACTCATTGTCATCAGTATTCACTTGGTAAGTCGCCGTATCCTAATTATCTTAAATTTTAATTTAAATTTTAGTAGATACCTTAAAACATTATATTATTATGTAAAGTGCTACATGCATTATTTTGGTACCTGTATACATCCATGCCATGCCTAAATCAAATTGAATTTATATGTCTTTTGAAACACTTAACATTTCATAAGTTTGTAAAAATTTAACCCCCTTCTAGCTTTTTGAAGTAAACAGTGCATGTTGTTATCTACAGTCTCACATGCTACCAAGATGAAGACCCAGCTTTGAGGGTTCCCTCGCATGTGTGAGGCCCTAGGCTCTATCCGCAGAACCAGAAAGAAACCATGTCTACCTACAGTTGGCTGCTGTGGACCGGCACACAACGCCTTCCCACGCCTTCCCAACTGGCCCCTCTTCACACCACCCCAACTTCCCACTCTCCCCAGTTTCCTGTGGCCCCGCCCTACTTTCAACTGCCAATCGAGCCATCTTTTCATGGTCTACATTTGTGCTGCATCATTTGGCACCTAAACTTTTCTTAATTTGATTGAGTGGGAATGTGCCTAAATCCGCCCATTTCAATTGTTCAATACGACTGGCGTCTCTTTGTTTGGTGAGTTTCTAGTCTACTCATCTAACTTCTTTCTGTTTCCCTTAAAGTTTCCTTGAAGAAAGAAAGTCCCTTTGTTTCTAATTCTGTAGAATTTCCCCAGAGTTGGGTTCCCTGTAATACATTTAGCGCTGTCTTCTTCCTGAATGTTTTATGAACTGGTAATTGGTTTTAGGTGCTTGATCAGATTTAGACCCTTTTGCTTTCCAAGCCTAACATAAAAACAGAACAGTAGTTTTCTACAAAGGGGCACAGAATAGCACCGTCTTTCCCTCCCCCAGCCCCGCCATCACTACACATTTGACACTGTGAAGCACCGCTCCTCGATTCTCCTGTTTCCTCCCTCCAATTAGTTACAATCCTCCCATAACACTGATGTCCTGTCATCGGTTTTCCTGTGAGGCGGTTGTGTAAAACGGTAAGAATAAGTGTGTAATTACACACACATACCCTTCCCTCAGCAGTCCTCAAAGCAGTGAGTTGGCTTCCTGACATCTACAGGTCACCAGTAAAAAATTTTTTTTAAATAATAGATTTTGAAGTTGGTGATTTTTTTTTACAGTTTAATTTTAATTTTTTTAAAATATATGTGAATGTGAAGGTATGCTAGGCATGTCCAGGTGTCTGAGGAGGCCAGAGGACGGTGTTGGATCGCCTAGCGGTGGAGTTACAGGTGGCTATGAGCTGCCCTAGGTGAGCGCTGGGAACTGTATTTGAGTCCTCTGGAAGAGCAATTGAATGCTTGTAACTGCTAAGACATTTCTCTCTCTTCGATTCAGTGAAAACAAATTTAAAACATACTTCATTTTGCACCGATTTTCCTTCTTGAATTTGGCTCCTTTTGAGATGACATTGAGTGTCACTGAAAGACACCCATCTCTCTCTGACAAGATACCCCAGGCTTAGCCCATGCTTTTCGATTTCAGGCTTGAAACTATCCTCTCCTTCAGAGGTCTTTGGCTCCCGTATTGGGTCTAGCCCTCAGCCACTTCCAGCCTTGTGCGAAGGTTAAAAGCGCTACCGCTCAGTCTACTGTGTAGGGGCTGCCCATTGCTCTATCATTTCCCCGGTCCTGACCACTCCTTCTCCTCAGGCTCCGGCAGCTTGGGTGCCACCAACTTCCAGACGTCATGCCGGAAACCTCGGCTCCAGACCTCACAAAGAATGACCTTCTCACAGTAGGACTCGCGTTACTCAGCGAAGATTCTTTGCATCAGCCTCTCACTGGTCACTCTGTGAGAACAGAGCCTGTGGTGTGTGCATCTTTACATCCCGAGGCCAGCACACTTCCTGGCTTCCGGCAAACGTTTGATATATGTTGGAGGGAGCTGAGTGACTCCAGCACAAATTGGTGAGAATCTGTTATTCACAGACTTAGATTAAACATTGCTACTAATCTCTAACTGTGAAAAATGCCTGTGCCCTGGCTTTTTCTAGTCTTTAATATCCTAGGAGATGACAGAGTAGAAGGACAGGTACCATGGTCTACATAACTGCCTCTATGTACTAACGAGTCGTGCACATCCACTGGTGGGCGTGGCAAAGGCAGGCCCCTCTGGGGATGAGTGACAGCCCCCATTGCTCGTTAAGGATGCAGTGGTTCTGTGGGTGCAACTCTATCCTCCTGTCTTCTTTGCCCACAGGCGTACGTGATTCTGAAAGCTGACCTTGTTTGTTGCATAAGTTGATCCTTTAACTAGGTCTCTGTCACTCGAGGAATCTGATATGCTTAGCTCGCTCATGGTGAGCGTGGAACAAAATCAATTTATCTTTACTTGAGTCCAGCAGATTCGGTCTGTGGCCAGAGTGTTCTACATTCACAAGTCTGGGCTCAAATGGGCTCCCAGTACTGCGGCCATTGAAATTTCATAGATGAAAACTGAAATCTCTCACAAGGTCTTGCTCCTATTAAGCTCAGCTCAAGCCACGCTCCTGCTTGCTCAATGCTCAAACCCACACAAGCCTTTCTCTCTCTTTCTTATATACTGTTAGAATTGTGTCCTAGAACCTACTAGTGCCAAAGGTAGAAATAACAAATACCCAATGTTTTATAATAACCTTGTTCCACATTTTCTTCATATAAATAGCATCTGTTCAATCAATAAACCAATTAGATTTTAAGTTATCAGAAAATAAACACCTATAAAATACTTAGGGAAATTTCCTGATTGGAAAAGTCTTTTAGTAATATTGGTCTTATTGGTTTGGTTTTTTAGACTAGATAAATATCTTATGTAATTATAAAACAAATTTGAAAATAATCTCTGGATATAAAAATAAAATAATAACATAGAGATAAAATTTTCTGAACAGTATTAAGTAGTTCACTGGTGTTTATCCCTAGTGTAACTCAAGTAGTTCAAAACCAATGGCAGGAAAGAAATCCTGCAGACTGTGTGCAGTTTTCTGGTCAGTGGTGGCTATGCTCTGAGGTGGTTATGCAGTTACTGTGTTATACAAATGTTAAAATGGGGGAAGCCAACCTGTTTGGTGGCTCATCTGTAACCCCAGCTACTCAGGAGGCTGAGGCAGGAGGATCACAAATTCCAGGTCCTACTGAGGGAGTTCAAAGGCAGACTACTGTCTCAAAATGAAAACTAAAGGCCTGGATATGGGAGAGCACTTTCCTACCATGCACCAAACCCTAAGCTGGAGCCCCAGTACAATGAAAAGGGGGGAAAAGGGTGAGGGGAAGAAATGAAGATGTAATATCTGTATATTGTAAAGCAACCATTTTTGTCAGTATTTGAAAACGGACACAGATATAAGACTGGTCATTCTGAAATCAAAAATGAAAGTGTCAGTAGCCATTCATAATACATTTCATCATTAAAATAAAGAACATCTCACCTGTGTTTGCCTGCTGGGAAGGCTGAGGTGCTACAAATCCAGTGGCAATGAGGCCTCGGGGAATCAGTGATATTTCTGAGTTAATTCCATGTCCAGGTGCTTTGCTGAAAGTATGTATCAGCAGCAGGAGTTTCTCAGCGGAATTTTTCAGGTTACTTGTGTATATTACCATATCATCTGCAGCTAATGACACTCTGACTTCTTCTTTTCCAATTTCTGTCCCCTTGACCTCCTTCATTTGTCTTAGTGCTCTAGCTGAGACTTCAAGTGCTGTGTTGAATAGGTGTGGAGAGAGTGGACAGCCTTGGCTTGTCCCTGATTTTAGTGGAATTGCTTTGGTTGTTGTTGGCCATGGGCTTGCTGTAAATTGCCTTTATCATGTTGAGGTATGTCCCTTGCATCCCTAGTTCCTCCAGGACTTTTACCATTAGATGTTGTCAAAGGACTTTTCTGTATATAATGAGATGATTGTGTGACCTTTGCCTTTCAGTTTGAGTCTTAATGAACTTGGACATTGTGGGGGAGGGGGCAGTAACAGAAGCTTAAGGGTTAATGGGACAGGTGTGTTAGGGATGTATGGAGCTTGGTTGACATGAGAAATATTTGTCTTAATTTTGTAACCAGAAACTGATGAAACAAATTTTTTTTTACGCAAAGTGAAAACAATTACTGAAATCCACAATATAGAAAATGAAGTTTCATTTCCTAAATCATTGTTTTGTTACTTTTCTCCTAATTTGTTTCATTCTGAAAAATGGGCTATTAATGTTGAGGTGGGAAGAAAATCAGATAATACCTAATTACAACTTGCTTTTTTTTATTTTTCAATATATTTTGTATACCTGTCCATTTATCTGTGTACATTCCTTATTTTTAAACAGTATCCTATGCTCTATTATAAAAAGGAATATTTTTATCTAATCATGTACCTATTACTAAATACATTTTAAAAGATTTCTGATTTATGTGAAGGTTTGTGTACCTGCATGAGTTTATAGACTCCGTGTATGCAGGTACCTGCGGCGTGAGAAGAGGGTGCTGGGTCTCCTGAAACTGGAGGTACAGGGGGTTGTGAGCAGCCCAATGTGGCTGTGTCCTCTGGAAGAGCAACAAGTGTTCTTAACCACAGGGCCTCCTCTCCTGCATCCCTATTAATAGATATTTTAATCTTACCCAATTTTTCTTCTCTTTAATTTTTAAAACAAAATAGTGCATAACACCCATACTTTAAAAGTAAAAGAGAATAGCTGGACATACATGGAGACCAGAGCTGGTCCTGATCTTCAGCTCCTGACCTCCCTCCCGTCTTAGCTGATTCTTTCAATTCATTCTCTCTCTCTCTATCTCATGTGTGTGTGTGTGTGTGTGTGTGTGTGTGTGTGTGTGTGTGCAGGTGTGCTCAAATGTGTGAGGGCCAGAATTCAACCTTAGGTGTCATTCTTCAGACACTGTTCACCTCTGTTTTGTGAAGCAGGGCCTCTTATTGGCTAGGCTGCCTTCGGCGATCCATCTGCCTGTCTCCCCAGTGCTGGGATTATAGGTATGTGCCCTCAAGCCTGGCTTTTTTCACATGGGTTCTAGAAAAGGAACTCATGATAAACTACACTAAGTAGTTCTCTTTAATGCCCTTTCTTTAAGTGCAATTTATTTAGATACTATATATATTCATAGTCTTACTATGGAAAATTGGAATTCAATTCTCATAGAGCTCCTGTTTTCCTATAGATTATATACGTAAACAGTTGCCTTTAGTCCAGTTGTCTAGCCCAGCTTTGTCCATATTTCCCATTAAATCCTTGGATAATTCAATACTGACAACATTAAAACTATGGAAATATTAGGGTTGAGTCAAACACACACACACACACACACACATTTTTCTGTCTGTTCAGCAGTCACTAATCCATCCCAAAGCCTTTGCAGACTGTAATAACACCCCTTCCATCAGTGTGCTCAAACACACTGTTCTAGAAGTCTCTCTTTCCTTTTGACAACATTTCCCAAGAGCCTCCTCATCATCTCGCTTGCCTTGGATGGGTTCTGGCTTGGGTTGGTTGAGCATCTGTTTCCTTGGACTTTTTCCTGTCATCCTGGGAATTCCCTTCGCCTCCCACCACCTCTTTCAGGGTCCTGTACCCCAGTCACCTTGCCTCCCTTCCACTGGTTTACTCCCTTGTTTTAGTGCAGCACAGACATGGCCTGGGCCCTGGAGCTTTCTCCAGGGTGTCAAGAAGATGAAGAAATGACAGACACTAAGGACTCAGTAGACACGAGGACAAAAAGTCTGAGAATAAGAAGGCAGTCTGTGTTGTTGAAGGGAGAAGTCACAGCCCTCCCACCCCATCCCCAGGAGCGAAACGTGTTTATCATATACAGTTGAGCAGAGAGGTAGGGTTATTACAGACAGTGAATGGGGAGTCAGGTTTAGCTTGTCTGAGCAGTCTACAGGCTGCAAACATCCTGGGGAGAAAGCTGTGCTGGATAAATTTCTGTGAGAACGGCCAATATTTGCCCTTGAACCCGAGGAAGGCTTTTTGATGTTGTCCCTATGAGTCTCACCCAGGAAAGGTTTTGCCACTTCCCCAGCTATGAGGCTTTGGTCCTTGACATGTGTATGTCCATGTCAACAATGCACATTCATCTGGGACTTCACTTGCTCCCTACGAGCACAGCCACTAATGCTTTCCTGAGAAAACTTTAAGGCAGACATACGATTTTTAGGTCACCTATTTCACAAACTCAGAGTTATTGGACTTCTTAGTTACTTTTCTGTTGACGTTAGAAAAATAGCATGTCTTAGGAAAGAAAAGGTTTATTTTGGTTCCAGAAGGGACACATGGCAACTGGAGAAGAAATGGCTGAAGCAGGAGCAGGAAACTGGCTGATCATATTTTCCTTCTCATACCTGAAGCACAGAGAGAACAATAGGTGGGTGAGGCTATAAGCCACCAGCAAGGCTTCATCTCCCTTCCTAAAGGTCTCATAACCATCCCAATCAGTGTCGCCAACTGGGGGTCAAGTGTTCAAACACAAGAGCCCATGAAGAGCATTTCTCGTTCAAACTCCCAGAAGCAGGGTGATACAGGGGAATGGAATAGAGGCATGAAGCATCTAAATGGGTGAGCATGCGAGCATCTGAGCAGGGCTAAGGATGGAGTCAAGATAACAAGGTGGATGGGGACAGGAGCTAGCAGGTATCTCTCTGAATTCCAGGAGGGACCGCACAACAGAGACCCCAAAGGCACAGTTGTCCTGGGTGAGAACAAAGGAGACTAGTGGAGTAAAAACTGTGGAAATAAGAGAAGAACAAACCAAAAACAAAGCGTGGTGTGCATGTGTGTTTTGGGGGTAAGCCAAGAAAATGGTCCCATGATAAAGTCTGAGTTGAAGTCATCGAAGAGATGGGATAACCAGGAGAAACTAAAGGCAATGGGCAAGAGACAGATATGTCTCAAATGTATACATTTTAAGAGAATTTTAAGGAATGGGTGTATTAGAATCATGGCAAGAAGGGAAAAGGATAAATACATAACCATGTTCACTGTGACCTCCATGACAACAAAAAGTAGAAACAAACTTCTTCACCCACCCTCCAGGGACTTGTCATGTGAATATGATGTGCAAAGTTGTTGGGAGGCACCCCATCAGTCGCCCAGCCCTATGCTTACTGGCATTTATGCTTCTTGGTCAGGAAAACCATTGCAAGCCTCTTCAAAAATGAGTATTACATGATCTAAATTATGTAAATCTGTGCACACCGCCAGCCATCTGCAGCATGTGTGCAGGGATGCTCAGAAGAACACTCACCGATGCGGACGGTGGTTATCTTTGGAGGAGGAGACTGGGGTGCTATCGGTTCTTTGCATTTTAAGTATTGTTTGAAGACTTTTTATAATAACCATATAACAAGAGAACTATTTTCACAGGCTATAAGGTTAGGTTATATACTGCAGAGCCTGGATGATGAACTTCTGAGACGTGAGAGTAAGGAAGAGTGCAGGAAAGAGGGAAGGAAGACAAAGAAGTGCTAAAAATCTTTGTGGAAATGTGACTGATGCTGTGGGGGCACGAGGCAAAGCTCTGGGTAGATTAGGCGGTGACTCCTTTGCATCCACCTTCAACCTGCTCACTTCAAACCCCGTTTCCAGGTAAGAGCCCCAAATATCACTTTGTTGCCACTCTCAAACTAGACTTCAGTGGCTCTCAGCCAAGGAGAGGAATTGTCTGTTTGCCTGTCTGCAGATTCTCTCTTTGGTCACTTTGGGAGGAAGTTTCAATGTGTACTTACAGAGCATGTACCTTAAAAGGCAGGGACTCAAAATGGGCAAGTACACATGGGAACTACAGCCTCTTCTGTCTTGCGATTGCAAATCAGTGAGAACACAGACACAAATCGCTAAAACGATTCAGAGAACTAGGGGCTGCGGCTGACTGACGTGACGGTTGGTTTGGAGGGGGATTGAGTTGGTATCATCCGTCATTGTCCTTCTACTCCATCTCCTCCCTTGTCATCCTCTCTGAACCTCAAGCCCTCCGAACCTCTCAGACTGCACGTCAGGTCCAGTGTGGCATCTCCCTTCTTATGTGGCATGGCATTGAGTTTTCAATGATTCTTTGATGGTTTTGTTACCATGGTACCTGCTATGGCTAGTAAACCGGTGCCGGGTACAAAGTGCCTTTTCTCCAGGAACAGCTGGCCCCCGGGTTTTGAACGTGGTCTCAGAGCCTAGCCCAGGATTCAGCAGGCAGCAAGTGTACAATAAAGAGTTGCTGAAACTTCACTAGGAAACTTTCCAGCAAAATTGCTTAATAGCTTAAAACTAATTCAATTACTTTAAGGCAATACATGAGAAAGCATTACACTACAGTGTCCAGGTAACACTGATTTTGAGGGGTACAGGGTTGGGGTGATAGGATCAAAGTGTTTGATGAGCCTCCAGAAAGGTCAAATTAAAGCAATGGCGGGGGGGGGTAGAAGAGTTCCCCCAACATACACTAGTTAGAATCCAACCAAGATTACATTTGTACTTAAAGAAAACCCAAATCAAATTGTTATGTTGGACAGAAAAAAAAAAACCCACCTTGGTTACTATGAACAGCTGTGATAGCCCGAGTGTGTTCTCCATAGGAGGTGGCCATTCTGAGTCTGTGGGCAAGGGGACAATTGAAATAATGGATCTGTAAACAGAGGTGTGAGCTTGCAAAGGCTAGGAGGTCACCTTGCTACTGGAGGCGATACAAGGGAGGTCTTACTAGGGACGCTCATCTGTCTTTTATTTTAATGTTTAAGAAGGAATATGAAACCCTTTGGAGCCCCGTTTCCCCAGTGTCATCCCATTGGACGTTAAGTTGGCAGGATACCGAAGGTGCTCTGTTTTTAATGGGGCCCCGATGGAACTGGGAGACACTGTCTGAAGATCCTGAGGTGTCTGGTTAGAAGGCACACGGCCATCTGAGCAGAGCCAGGAGGGGGAACTTTTCTTAAGAACGCTGCAAGACTGAGGGCCGAGGCAGGGCAGAGAGCTGTGGGAGGAGGCTACCGCCAGCTGGGCGCATCTTTATCTCTATAAAGTCAGAATCGACACACTGAAGCAACAGACTGATGGCTTAGGAATGGACTCCTTGGTGAGGTGTGAGGGAAATACTAAATCATTATTGTGAGAGAACATATCCCTTCAACACTGGACAAACGATAGGAGAGATAGGAAACCGTTTATGAATGATTTATGTGCTTGGCTCTCTGAGCTGCCAGGCAGGTGACCTTTTAAATTTATTCCTCACTAGAATTCCATGAATCTAGTACTCTGGATCCCAGGACATGTGCTGTGACTGTACGAAGATGTGGGTCCAGTTCCACTCCTGTCACCAGCATGTTGGACCACCTAGGCAGTGACCACCCGACGATTCCTCATCCCATCCTTCAGTGATCCCCCTGGGACTCACAACACTATGTTTGCAAGGTACTTTGAAAGTATGAGAAAGAATATATATATATATATGCCAAACAGTGTGAAATTGCTGGCATTTGATCATAAAAATGGCAATTTCATATGACCTAACCTATCAAAAAACCCATCATTCATTGCAGCTGCTCCGTGGCAGGCATAGCTGGTTCTGGGGCCTTGGCTGGATTCAGACATTATCCCACCCTCAGGGAGCTCTCAGCCCAGTGAGGGAAACAAGCACTCCCATAAAACATCACAGTGCAGTTGGACAATTGCAGCAGCGAAGCTATTTCAAAATACCATGGATAAAAGAGAAAGAGCCAGTGAATCTGCTGGGCCAGGAAGGGGAAGCTGCAGAGAGGCAAAGAAAGGTTTTGTGAAGGGCAGGGCATCGATTTAGGATGGATTTTGAAGGCAGAATGATTCACCAGGTGGGAAGGACCACATCAAAGGAAGCAGCTGTGCAAAAACAAAGCCAGCAGAGAGCCTATGGGGGTGGGGATCATTTAAATATGAAACAATATTAAGTTGCGGAGACACTAATCAAAGCCTGTGTATCACTCCTACTACCATGCCCTCCTAATAACTCTTGGGTGGCTAGTAGTTACCATATGTTGTTCCTGCTTGACAGCGCTTACTAAGGCCTTTCAGGATGGCTCCAGCCCCCGATTCCCACAGTAGCAGGAGGTGCAGCCTGTCTGGCTGTGGAGATCAGGATTTGGTGAGCCTCATTTCTAGCTACAAGAGGGGCCTGTGTCCGTAAGGGACTGGTGGCACTGGAGAATTTGAGGTTGGGTGTTGATGTCCTTGTGCTTGCCTTTGGGAAAACAACACTGTGGTGGTCTCAGGGAGGAAGATGACAAGCTAGTGCTGCTGGAGATAAAGGCAGCAGCGGGGGGAGGGGGGGTCTGGGCTGGGGGAGCAAAGAAAGATGGGACCAGGAAGCAGCCTTATCCAAGAGAGGTGGAAGCGCTGTAGTGGGGCTCTGGGCACCCAGGGAGAGTGGGCTCCCAGTGAAGTAACTCTAAACAGAATACAAATGGAAGACATGGCCTTGGATCATCAAAGTGATCTTAGCTTGAGTAGTTCTAGTGGAGCCGGCAAGGTCAGACATTCGTGGGTCAAGGCGAGTGACGGGCCAGGAGCTGGCAGCGAGGGGTGTGCACAACATGTAAAGAAGGTTCCCGGAAGGGAAAGAGAACAATCAGAAGGTGCTGAAGCACTGAAGGAAGCCATGGGGGTGGGTGGCTGTGAGTGAGGTTGAGGGATGGATAGAAACCGGAGCAACAGGAGGAGCAGAGGTGACAGAGGGGGAAAGAAACAACAGTTTTCATGGTTCAAACACATGAAGATCTCTTTTTTCTTCCTGACCAGGGCAGACAGGAGAGGGGTTTCGCAGACACAGACAAGTTTGGAAGTGAGGCTTGGAGGTAAGGGGATGATATCTCTTGACTTGGTTACTTTGAGGTGGTGTGGGAGGCAAGGTTAGCTTTGGGGAAGAGAGGAATAGGAGGGTGGAGTTGGAATGGGGGAGCTTGCTGCTGAGCAGTGACCACGACATGTGCTAGTTTGCATCTCTGTTGCTGTGATAAACACCGGGACCAGCAGCATCTCGAGGAGGAGAGGGTTCATTTCGTCTGACTTTCTTCATCCTCCAGGTTCACCACTGAGGAGAGTCAGGGCAGGAGCTCAAGCAGAGAGTATGGAGGAATGCTGCTTACCCCTCGCTTCCCCTGGCTGACGCTCAACTATCTTTCTTTTGCAACCCAGGGCCACTTGCCCAAGGGTGATACCACCCACAGTAGATTAGCAATCAAGAAAACATCCTGCAGACATGCCCACAGGTCAATCTCATGGAGGCAATGCCTCAGCTGAGGCTCCCACTTCCCAGGTGGCTCAGTTTATGGAAAACTGACAGTAAAGACTGACTGTTTGGTCCACTTGCCGGGCAGCCCCAAGAGCCCAGCAGGAGCTGGAGACCATTTTGACAGCTGTGACTTGGAGATGTGAGTGGTAACAAAACCCCACTGTGGACACAAGAGTTGTGAAAGCAGAGAGAGATGGAAGAAGGGCAGGCGAGACCCTAGCTCTAGCAGGCAGGGGCAGGAGACAGAGACTTGGCAAACATGTTCCCTTGCCTAAGACAGCAGGAGAGTCAGATCAGGAGGCAGAGAATATGAATCAAGTGCCAACTTGTTCTTTCCAGTCTCTGAGAGTGGAGGGTGGGGGCAGTCAGTGTGCTGGGCTGTAGCCTCATCCTGCAAAATGAGCTTCCTTCCCGTTCC
>NW_004949109.1:8400449-8418153 GCF_000317375.1 Microtus ochrogaster
CTCCTGTTCATCTTGATGATGGGAATCTGGCTTGCTTTTCCCTCCTTCCCAGCCTCCTTCTGGCTTCTCCACCATTTGCTGCCTTCCTAGGCTGCAGGACGGCTCATTAACAACCGCCTTCTGTTCTTGCCAATCTTGTTTACCTGCCTGCAAGGCTGATTCCAATAGTTTTGAGACTGCAGAGGTTCATTCTCGGAGATGAGTGACATTTTTTTTTTCTCTTCCCAGCATCCTTCACCTCCCTGGGCTCCACACAACACACAAGAATTATTTCTTTGCCAGCCCATTCTGCTCCTCTCAGAAGGAAATTGACAAGTTCAATACTAACCGTTTGAGATTGATTTGTTAGCTGTGTAACTCGGACGCCTCTTTCCCACAGATATCTCCCAGCCGTGAGCCCCTTGAGCTTCCTGTGCAAGAGGACCAAACATTGCCATTTTAACGCCACTGTCTGTCACAGCCCTGCCCACAACCCAAACCACAAAGTTACATCGAGTTCAAAGTTCTGAGGACTTCAGTAAAGCACAGCCTCTCTCCCTTTGTTGCCAGAACAGGGACTCTTTAGAAGCCTTTCTGGGCCCCTCAATGCTCCTGCTCAAGTGAACTGGCATGCCTGTGTGTCTGCTGAATCCCCAAGGTTTCTGAAGCACCCCAGGGGCCCTAGTTTGTCCAAAGTCACCCTGCAGGATTGTGGCAGGCTACAATCAGACCCGGAACTTGTTTCTAGTAGGCAGGACCCCTTGAACCTACTGGAAGCAGTTATATTGGTACAGGCTTTGTGCTTCTATCTTTAAACAATCAGCTGGGAAGCAGGGTTTGAAGTCCCTTTGAAGGACTGAGTTCAGGCCCTTGTGTGAAGTTCAGACTGCTGTTTGAAGGGATTCTGACGGTGTCTGCCAAACAGAACACTCAGAACTAGGAGTGAGAAGAGGGATCTAGTGTGCCAAGGGTACAGAGCAGAGGCTGAAACAGACCTGCTCCCCTTCTTTGCTTCCAGCTGACAGTTGTACCCCCATATTCTTCACCTCCCTTTCTGGAAAATTCTGCTAAGTCAATGGTCTTTTGTACTTTTCCTTGAAACAATTAGATTGTATTTCTCACTGTAAGTTTTTTTGTGAACACTGTGAGGATTTGACTGCAGAAACTCTTCCTGGGCCCAGACATAGGGCCAGGGGAAATTAATAACATTCTAAGTGTATTGTGTGTTTTCTTCGCCTCTTTGCCTTGAACATAATTTTGAAAAGACAGGAATCCAATACAACGGATGTGTTTTGTGTTGTATACAGCTTGTCATCTTGCTACATGTAAAATATTGTAGCCCTCATTCACTAATTATTGATCCAAAAATCATCAATAGTCACCATAAGCAGCAAACACAAAGCAGCATCTTGGCAATTTAAAAGTTTAGGCTTGAAAGAGACCCTGGAAGTAAGCTGGACTACTATTTCTTGTCTTTTCTTAATGGGAGATCTCCCTCAACAGCCCTCAACATTTGCTGTATATGAGAATCATTCTGTAGAAACTTTAAAGCCCCCAGGGTCTAGAGTTCACTCTAAATCAATTAAGAATTTCTGGGAGTGAGATTGAGATATTGGCATTTCCTAAAACCTCCCAGGAGGTTGCAGTATGCGGTCTGGTTCTTATGAATGATCTGTCTTTTCTGGACCCTGGCGGTGGAGTTTGCTTTTAGGGGCTGGAGATAGGGTGGCTGTTCATGGTGGGTAGTTCTTCCTCTCAGAATTGACATTCCAGAAAACCACATGGAACCAACGGGTTGCTTCACTGCGTAAGTCCTTTGCGCATTTGAAGAGAGTATATGATTTACAACGTATTAGATGATTTCAGCTGTACAATATGGTCAGTGAAAATGAAACTCTAAGGACATGCTGTTCCAGAATGTGGGTTTGGATCCAGTATTTGGCTTCCATTCTGTACCAGTTTCATTGTTTTGCTTCTTTGATGAAACAGTTGGAACACCGTAGAGAAAGAAGTCAATTTTACTTGAAGTTAAAGCCAATAGATTTGTGTGTATGTAAATTCATGGGGGGGGCAAGGAAGGTGCACATGCTTATGTGTGCATGTGTAGGGTAGAGAACAACCTTGGGTGTCGTTCCTCAGGTACAGTCCAGTATTTTTGAGATAGCTTTTTTCTTTTTAAAATAGCATGTTTGAAGTTTATTTTGAATGTGCCTACATATGTATGTGTATGTGTGGGTCTAAGCATGGACCGGAAGGGAAAACCTGCCAAACAACTTTGCTCCTGAGAGGGATTTCTTTTCCCAGTCTCTTTTCTCAAAAGTCCGCGTGAAATTGAACTTGGAGCCATGATTTGCCCTTCCTTTTAAGCTTGCAGGGAAATCACTAATGTTTCTGGCAAACACTGGAGGATACATTCTTCCTCCCCTTCTGGTTTAGCAAATATTACATTTCTGACCAGGGTTTCTGGAACTCCACCACTAGCAACATGACCTTTACTTTCTAGTCTTCTTCATTGGATTCTCTCCGTCCTGCTATGTGCAACTCTGAGGATGTGATCTGCTAGCATTATCCTCTCCAGTCAACATTTAAAAGGCATGAAGATGGAAGGTTTTTGAACCACAGAACAGCAGTTCCAATATGTGTCAGTGAGCAAGTAAATGCTTCCTTGCAGGAATCTTTGATCCCTCTGCTGGGTAAACGAATGACTTTGCAGAGATGCTGTGTAAAAGAATGATTAAAAAAAAATGGCCAAAGGCAGCTGTGATATAGTCTTTAACCCAGTATACACTTCTTGCTCTTTAAGTGTAAGTATAAATTGGGCTCGTTTGCTTTCCAGCCAGGTCCTCTGAAGTCTGTAAGGGAGTCATTCACTAATGAAGGCAGCGGGGAGCAGACTGAATGTTACAAACCACTTTATATACCCCAAACATGCCATGGGTCAGGCCATAGTTAAATCCACTACTTGACCATCAAAATAGGATTAAAGTGGTTTCAAAACAAGCTGGGGGTAGGGAGGAAAAGAAAAAAACACTAAAGAGTTACTGGCAGATGAGAAAAAACATGTTTGGCTCCAAGAACTTAGAAGCAGAATAAACAAAACAAACATCAATATCTTCTCACTCCAAGTTATACGTCCTTGAGGTTTTGGTAAAATTTTCGTTTTCTTGACTTTTATGAGAAGATGCTTCCTAGTTAGAGAAGGGGTTTTCATTCCTTTGTGTAAAGACATAAATTCACCTTACTCAGCAAGCCATGTGGACACATCTTCAGGTCTCCTTGCAGTCAGCCCTGCAGAAAGCAGTATTTTAAGATGGCTTTAGTTTGGACAGAGTCTGTGAATTTCATATCCTCTCTCATGTTTCCCACAGTGCAGCAGGTTTGCCCATTGATGCATTGCTAGCTGGAAAATATTCCGTGCATGGTGTGTAAGAAATGGTTCTGTGATGCTAAATTCATAACCCCATTCTGGAACCAACTGTGCCAACTGCCTGATGGTAATTAACAGCCACACACACTAACAAATATTTCAATGCTGCCCTGGAATAGACATGATGTCATTTCCTTTTCCTTGATTCTTTGGTCCATTTATTCACATAACAAGTGTTAACTCATTCATTACGAAGACGGGCTTGAGAGGACGAGTAGCTCATTTACCGTCTCTAAAATTCATATGCGGAGTCTCCCTTGTCCTTGAGTTATGTGAACACCAGGATAGAACAAAATCAATATTTGTCCTATTCATCCTGCATAAATATTTTCTCAGACAAGTAGCTATTTACCATATTGAATCGACACAGACTGCGAGGATATGAGAAGGTTGTCTGGAAGCTTCTCCTTCCCCAGGGGTCTGGTAACAACATTGATTGTGTGTCCATCATGAGTCACGATGCCAACATTTACAAACAGCACACATTTCATCCTCATAAACACCCCAGGAGAGATGCTCTTGTTCACATTGTCTTGCAGTACTGGGATTCTGAAAGGTCCAATAATTCTCACCTTAAAATGTTCGGCTTTTCCATTTCAATGGATTACACATTTCTGTCTCCTATCACTTCTCTCAGTATTTTTGACCCCCACCACTGGCCTTCTTTTTATCTGTAGCTTAGTGACGACTTCCAATATCACCCTCATGTCAGTGACTCTCCAAGATCTTCTCCCATTATCGCCAACACTTGTATCCAGCCATCTAGTTGAAATTCATACTTGGATGAGCACTTAAGTATAAACAACATTTAGAATACGGATTGTATGTGTACTTACAGGGAGGAGGTAAAGCAGGGCAAGGTTGACCAGATGTGAGGGATGGTGTTTTAAGTGCTGTGGTCAGGATAGTCTTCAATGAGATTGTGGTATCAACAGGATTTATTGATGGTTTTTGTGTGAGGAATCAAACATGATTTCCAGACTTTTGCTGGAATAAGTGGAAGGATGGAGCTGCTGTTAGTTCAGATGAGAAAGGGCAACTATAAAGCAGATCTATGTTCTGAGATATGCATCATTGCTAGAGATGGTTTGGAGACCTTTGTCACGCATCTGAGAGGAGATGATGCCGAGGAAGCTGCTGGCGTGTGAATGAAGAGTTAAGTTGGCTGGTCTGCACAGTCATAGCTTATTGATAGTATGGAAAGCCTGAGATGAGCTGAGATTAACAAGGGAGCAAATGTAGACAGGGAAACAAGAGAAGCCAGGCCCTAGAGCTTGTGCGTTGCAGCACCGAGAAGTTAGAGAGAGGAGAACTCAGAGATGGATACTGAGCCCTCGCAGCCAGCAAAGAAGAACGCAGATATTGAGGCAAGCTGGAAGCCAGGTAAAGACAGTCCTAAGGAGGAGAGAGACCATTGCGACTAATTTTCAAGTGCGACAAAGATCAAAATGAACCATTGGGTTTAACAAGACTGAGGCCATTGATGGTGAGTTTCCCTGAGCTTGCAGAGGGAGTAAACCCTTTAAAGTTGGTTTAGAGAGGTTGGAAGGACACTAATGGAGGCATCCGTGTGAGGAATGTGTTGCAAAGGTGAGAAAAATTAGAGTGGCTCTGGGGAAATTTTCTTAAGGTGAGAAAATAAGGGCACGTTTATATAATGATAGGGATAGTCAAGTAAAGATGTGAAAATGGATGGGGTAGGGGAAAAGGAGCCATATCGCTAGTGATGCCCTTGAGCATAAGTAGGTTTGCTAAACTAGTGCGGGCTTTGAAATCTGTCTACAGATGCTCAGGCATTGCTCTCTTCAAAGAGTTGAGTTTAATTTTCTTCATCCTGAGTATGGGCTAGACTTACCAAACTGTTCTTCTCAAATATGAAAGAAGTGACGGTGGTTTCCTTCCTTTTCCCTTGGATCATTTTCTCGGCTGCTGTGTCTGAGGACCCTCATGCAACCCTCCAGCTGAGCCTACATAGCAAGGAACTAAGGCTTCCTAACCAGCCGCCGAATGTGTGAGCCATCTCAGAAACTGATCCTCTGCAACCACGGAAGCCGCCGATAACCAGTGCCCAAGCCAACAACTTCACTGTGACCTCACGAGACTAGGCCCGTGTTGCTGCTTAATTCCTGACACACAGAAACTAAGATAACAACCTGTTTTAATCTGCTAAATCTGTGATAATTTCTTATGTAGCAAAAGCTGACTATTACTAAGGGGAACCCAAGAAAACTCATGTGTAGCAACGTGCAAGGAGATAGACTACATGTTGCTTCCATTTTCTTAGTGAAATCAGAAGAAAAACTAATATGAACCTGGGCAAAATCATAGCAACTCCACATAAGGACCCTAGGACCTTGGACACCATACTTAGCATATTTGTGTGTTTTTCCTTGTTTCTAAAGCAGCCACATGATAGTCTCCTCCTTCATAAAGTTGTCATAAGGATTAATGGCTTCACATAGGTAAAATAGTACCTGGAATTTAATAAAGTTCAAGTGCATATGATTTAAAAGCTGTCCACTAGTTACTTTCTACCCCACTGAATCTCACAGCCCAACCCCTGAGCCAGCAATAACTCTACTACCTAGGAGATTATGAGATGTACAAACTCATACACACACACACACACACACACACACACACACACACACACACACACTCAACAAACCTTCCCACTATGACTTAGATAGTCACTCAAGTCCGCTACTTTCTGGTTGATCTCATCATCTTTCTTACTTCCCTAATTTCACTATCACAGGCAGAGATTTGCAGCAGACTTTTTCTTTGGGGCCACTAACAAACTCCCAAATCATGACATGGAGATTTCTTATTGGTTCTGAATGCTTGATCTTAGCCCTTATTTTAATCTGTTTCTTTTTATCTGTGTCCTGTCTCAGAGCCTTTTGTCTGCCTTCTTTCTCTATACCTTACTTTCTTGCTGTCTCTGGCTGGTGGCTCTGGCCCCAGGTGTGCCCCTCTTTTCCTCCCTGTTCTTTTCTTCTTCCGTTCTCCTTTCTCCAGACTAGATTTCTTCTTCTACTTATTCTCTCTGCCTGCCAGCCCTGCCTATCCTGTCTCCTGCCTTTCAGCTTTTTATTAGACCCATCATGTGCCTTAGGCAGGCAAGGTCAAACAAATGTAAACATTTTTACATAGTTAAAAAAGGCAGTAGAAACAAATGCAGCTCATTGTCACATAGTTAAAGTAATATTTTTCAGCATAAACAAAGTGACACATCTTTGTCTAGTTAAAATAATATTTCACAACAGAGATCTTTCTGATTGTTTCCATTACTAATGCCTCTATATATTATTACTAAAAAGAAGCATTCCAGGAGGGAAGACTTGTTGACCTTGTTCCTTTTTGCATCCCCAACTGCTAGCATAGCTGCTGGCACAGCAAGCGATAAATGAATAGAAACAGATAGACAAGTGAATTGAACGACTTTGTACAATATTATTTATTATAGATAAGGTGCCAGGTTTCCCAGGGTGGCTTTGAACTCATCCTCACTGCTGAGGTGGACACTAAGCTTCTGATATTCCTGTCTCTATGTCCCCAGTGGCATGTACCACCATCCTGGTTCATGCAGTGGTAAAGACTGAACCCAGGACTTCATGGATGCTAGGCGGGCACTCTACCAACTGAGCTCTGTTCCCAGCTCAGGTTTCATATACTTATTAGCTAGCAGAACTGATGGATGTCGGCTGTGTGGACAGTTAGACGCTCTGACACACTGAGAATTAATGGCGGTCTGATCCGTGAGCTTTACTCAGTGGCCCCAGACTTCCCATAGAGCAATGTGAGAGTCTGACTTTCCAAACTGTGTTTTATTACCAGGCGTTGGACCTCACTCCCGCAACCCCAGCCCTTGGGAGGCGTTGCAGGAGGTCTGCTATGAGTTTCAGGTTGCCTCAGCTACACTGAGTTCCAGGATTATCTGAGCTACAGAGTCAGACTTTGTTTCAATAAACAAGCAAACAAACATTGATTTGACTGAATTTAATAATTACATTTTGTTACCAGTAATGAGGGCTTAGCAGTCAGGACTAAGTTATAGACCAGACTTCAAATTCTTCCCAGGATCTCCAAATGCTCATCAACATCAGAGAAACAATTCAAAGAGGAAGCAAGACAGAAATTGGGAGGCAGTTTCATTGCTGAGCGCAAGTGCACACTCAGCAGAGTGCCGTTTGCACTATATCCGCACATCTGAGGGGCGAACGCCAGCGGAGAGAGACTGTTGACGCCTGATGGTGGTGGTTGGAGGCCGACTCCAGGAACGGGTCTGGATTTTTCCAGAGTAGAGTTTGCGCCCTCTCTCCAGGCTTCCATGGAATTTTTTGGGGAGCATGTGTCAAAGTGACAGATACAAGATGGTTTTCCTCTTAGGCTTGACTAGCCTGCCTCAGTTTGTAATGTAAATGAACCCACATCAGAGTTAGGGTCTAGGCTCCCGCCAGGGATCACCTGCTCCTCCCTTTGCTCCAAGTTGGCTGCTTCATTCCTTTTCTTGGAATGGTCGGTGTACTATTTTCCTGCTGAGGCAACAGCAGCCCATGCCCTGTGGCTGATGGCAAGTCACTGTGCTCTTGGAGGCTCTTCGCATCTGCATTCGGAGAGATCCCATCTTTACCTCAGGTTTCAGAATCCAGAACATTCAGTGCCCCGGACCCAGCATCTTTCTATCTGTCCCTGGCCTCTGTTGGCTTTTCCTCTGCCACTCCCTGCCTTACCTTCTTCAGTTTCTTCTGGCTTCAGCCTTCGCAGCCCTCAGGCCTTGTCAGTTCTTGTTCTCGGTCCCCTCTCTTCCACAGCAGCACTTCCGGTTTGAATTTGCTTAATATCCAGAAGGAACCGCAGCACTGTGTGTGCTAGGTGGGCACAAACTGAGCTACATCCTCGCCCTGCCTTCTTTACAGGCCTCTTTATACAGAGCATGGCACGAACCTATTAGCCAGCAGACTGGACCCTTCAATAGCAATCTAAATATCTTGGTCTTTGAACCTTGCTTCACACCCTACAGTTACGGACTGAATCATGCTCCCCTCTGTCCACCACTGATTAGTCTATTAAAATCTGAACATCCCTATGGTAGAATTTGGAGGTGAGCCCTTGGAGGATGTGGTAGTTTGACTATAAATGGCCCCATGAGACTGCTATTGGGAGTTATGGCTTTATTGGAGTAGATACAGCTTTGTTGGAGGAAGTGTGCCATTCTGAGGGTGGGCTTTAAGGTCTCATAGATGCTCAAGCCATGCCCAGCATCTCAGTTCACGTCTGCCTGCACGCCTCCATGTCCCACCATGATGATGATGCTGGGCTAAACCTCTGAACTGTAAGCAACCCAGACTAAATGTTTTTCTTTATAAGAGTTGCCACGGTCATGGTCTCTCTTCACAGCAATAGAAACCCTAACTAAGACAGAGGGTGATAAAGTTATAAGGGTACAGCCCTTGGTAATGGGATTAGTTCTCCCATAAGAAGAGGCAGGAAAGGGCCCTCACTTATTTCCATGTGAAGCCATAGCTAGGAGCCTTGGGAAATATTCCCACCAGCAGGCAAACCAACTGGCTCCTGGCTCCTAGAACTGTAAGAAACAGAGCTCTGTTGTTCAGCGCCCCCATAATAACCCATGGTATTTTGTGATAGTAGCCCAAGGTGGCCAAGGCAAGTCCCTTTTAACTCTTCTGTTTTCTTGGTAGGAAGAAATGAACATGCTCTCAAATCCATCAGGGTCGCTCTGGAATTGCCACAGTAACAGCTTCACATTGGGATAACAGAGAGGGTGCTCTTACTTTGTGATCAGTGTTGTGAGGACCCAGCATCGGCCTGGGCTTTGCCCTGGCTTTACTGTATCCGCCTCTGCATCCTGGGATGCAGGCTGGGGCAGGGTGGCAGCTGCTGCTGAGACTTGCTCTTTATAGAAGGTAGGGAGGGGTGAATAAGAAGCCTAGGCAAACCCACATCTGCGTGAACACTCCAGCTTACCTGTGGTGTTTCACAGCAAGTTCCAAAGCTAAGCCCTGCATGTGTGACTTGGGAAACAGGCAGCTTGCACCACTCCCCACACAGGGGTTTTCGTTATAGCCCAAACCCCTTTCTCCACTACCCTTTCTGTTACTGAGGGGAGGATCTGACTTGCCCCTGTATAGCTTGCTAGGACTTTAGGATAGTTGCCCAGGGGGTCAGTAAATAAATGCATTACTGTTTGAGGCAGTAATCAAAGATGAATAATCAAAGCAGGAAGACCATTGCTGGAAAAGAGGTATTCTGTGTCAGTTATACCCAGAACAGGTGATGGAACCACCATTTTAAACATAGTAATAATGCCATCTGAGTTCTCTATCGTCAATGCAGAATCTGTCTTCAGGAAAAGGGATAATTTGTTTAAAGAAGCCTGTAATGTTCATATTAACTGGATACTGTGATCTTAATTTTTTTCAAGTCTTAAACATAAGCACTAATGGTTTTATAGTTGTTTATTTTTTATTTTCAGAGGCTATCATTAAAGAAAGCTAATTAAGCGGTTGTAAAATATAAAAAAGCCATGTAATCTAAAAATAGAAGCAAGGAGACTAGATGGATGAGGGAAGATAATTTTAAAATTTAGTGAGTCTTCTATGCTCTGAAATTGTAAACTGCCAATCATGTACCTATGTACACTTTTCTCAAAGAATGTTAGAGTTCATTGTCAGGCTCTTAAAGCTTCACAAATCACAAAAAAATAATCTCATAATAACAAGGAGCTCATACAAAGAAGATATTTCATTTATTCTCAGATGAAGACAATTGTTTATTGAATATTTAGTTTGTGCTTTTATGGATATTGTTGTTTAATGGATATTATCATTAACATAGGATTTAATGGTTGAACAGGACTTGAAAAAGGTGAGCCAGTTAGGTAAGGTACCACAGCTTTCCTTTGGAATAAAAATAAATGGAAACAAGCTTTAATTTGTACATGAAGAAACTTACATTTAGAGAAGGTAAATTCAACTTAAGCACCTAGCTAGTAACAGAGAGATGCCCCAAGGCTTCCCTTAGCTACTCGGCTGCATTTTCTTTAGTCCTTACCTTGTCTTCTCCTTTTCTAATCTTCTGGTCAACAGACAGCTTTCTGATTCTGCTCTGTGGCATCACACACTGGTCAGCTTTCAGGTTCTGGCAAACCAGCACCGTTTGTGTGGCATAATTATAACCTAGGATATAACTAGACCCTTGGCTGCCCTTCCGTCACTGAGCAAGCCTTCCAATGGGTTTGCCTGGGATTCCAGGGGGAAGTTGTGGCACCTCACCTAACTGGCAGACGTTTTGCAAGTCACCTTCACCCATTAAATCCTGCACATTATGTTAATGAAAAACAAATTGCTGGGTGCCTATAAGAAATCCTCCATTCTAACAGTGATAAATCTGCGAAATGTTGTTTGCTGGTTCTTGAGTAAGTAGCTGCAAATCTCCAGAAATAGTCTCTCATGCTATGCAAAGTTGCTTGTTGCCTCGTCTCCCATGATCTTCCTGAGAGATCTTTAAAGGAGGGTGCTGGATGAATTGCGCCAGGCGCGGTGGGTGGTTGGCCACATCAGCGGTGCACTTGAGTGACGTCTGGGTTTGTGGTCTGCCTGAGCTTCAGGGTGACCCAGCAGGAGAACCTTCAGCAGGAGAGCCAGCTTCATCCAGACCTTTCTTCTCTGAGTGATTCCTGGACACATTTAGCATTTACATTTATTAGCAAAGAACCCTGCCTCTTAAATGTCATGTAGATGCAGGGTGCGCTCTCTGATTGCTACTTCAAAGATGGAGAGATAGATGGGGTTGGGGTTGTAGATGGGGGTTGGGGGGAGGGGATAATCTGTGTGCTGGCACTCCTTGAAGCTGTCACAGTGGTCGGTCTGCTGACATTATTTCTTTTGTTTGTCCCCTCCACCTTTCATTCTGCTTCTCACCTTTTATGCTTTCCAATTAAACTCTACAAATACATCTGAAATTATAGGAGGTAGCACAGGGCCGTGTGCTTAAGAGAAGGGGCTGTGGCCTCAGACAGGCTTCAACCCAGCAAGAATGACCTTGAGAAATTCACACAGACCCTTTGAATTCCATCTGTAAAGTGAGGTTAATATGATGGCACTTACAGAATTGCTACAGATATGTTAATTGAGCTAGAACACGTGTATAATACATATTCTATACAGAGAAGACTTGTATTTTGTGGCCATCATCAGCACAATGCAGTATGAGGCAGGATATACTACCTCTACAGTGCAGACTGAAGGAGAAATTACGGATGTCATGGGCAGACTGGAAGGGGCGAAATGTGACTTCGCATGGCTGAAAATTCTTTGTTACACTCTCCATAAGAGAGTCCAGTCTCCACTCTGAATGTGGCCTGGTGTTGTGGCTTCTAGTGAGTAGAATATGGTGGAGCTGAGCCTGGATGATTTCTGATGCTGGACTATAAAGTGAGATGCAGAGTCTGCTTGCCACTCGGTGGTTTACCTATCCACCCATTCTCCACCATCCTCCCTAATCTCCTCACGCACCTGTCGGAACATGGTCCAAGGGTGGAGTTGGGCTGCGGTATTCTGAGTGCTTGTGAGAAAACTCCAAGAAACCAAGAGTCTTGTGACTCTTCGAAAACACAGGATTGTTGCCAGAATGTGCTTTTGTGCCCCTCCCAGGTCTAGCAGATAGGAGTGAGTCTGCTTTAGACCATTCGTTACAATTAGCTATTGCCATTTGTTTATATGCCTGTCTTTGCCATGTGCCATTTGTCTACCATGTGTGGCTGATTCTTGTGACTGGACACTTTACTTCTTAACCTCAGCTTATAAATTGTCTGAGGCTCTGAATAAAGTTGGTTCTTGCATGAGACTTTAATTTGTGTCATTTCTAGCCTCCACTTCCCCAGGTCCACACCGCCAACTAGAGTGGTAAACACCTACTGACTTACCTATGTATAGGTGATTAATTGATGGGTTATCTAACTACCTAAATCTTCCTCCACCCTCTCTCCCCTTCCTTTGTTTCTTCCCTTTCCTGAACTCCACCTATATCAGTCAGGATTCTTGAAAGAAACAGAACTGATAGAAATATGTGTGTGTGTGTGTGTGTGTGTGTGTGTGTGTGTGTGTTGTAATTTTATAAAAGTATTATGAGAGAAGAAAACACCATGCAACAGAGTTCACGTGGAGGGGTTTTTATAAAAAGAGGGGAGGGGATGGGAAGACTGGCCTCGCGGGACAGGAGCAGGAGAAAAGAAGAGAAGAGGAGAAGAAGAAGATGAAGGAGGAGGAGGAAGAGAGAGAGAGAAAGAGAGAGAGAGAGAGAGAGAGAGAGAGAGAGAGAGAGAGAGAGAGAGAGAGAGAGAGGGAGGGAGGGAGGGAGGGAGAGAGAGAGAAGAGGTGGGCAGGGATCTTTTAAAAGGTAAAGTAGTGAATGTTCACAGGGGGAGCTCTTAGTGGCTACAGCTGAGGAAGTATCTTGGCATCTTGTCAGGACCCCAAGGGCAGTCCAGTACAGATGCCTGAATACTAACTAACTATGTATGTATTACGTATTTTTTTTTCCTTCTAAGGAGTATTTATTAGAGTGGCTTACAGACTGTGGTCTGGCTAGTCCAATAGTGGCTATTTTGTGATGAAAAGGTCAAGAATCCCATTTATTCAGTCCATGAGGCTGGATGTCTCCTTAATCCCTATCCGGTGCTGGATTCCAGAGAGTTCTTAGAGAGCTGCTAGTTCTTCAGTCTGCACTGGAATCCTGAAGAAGTAGATTCTAATACCAGCTAAGGAATGCTTCAGCAACAGAACGGATGAACTTGTCAGTGGGAGCAAGGACAAGCAGGCAGAGCTAAACCTTCCTTCTTCCATGTTCATTATTGTGGAATGCCACCAGAAGGTGTGACCCAGGGTTAGGGTGGATCTTCCCATGTCAAATAATCCAATCAAGAAAATCCCCACATTTGTGACATTTGTGGCCAGATGCTTATGTTTTAGTCGATTGCAGGTATTGTCAAACTGACAATTATTGGCCGTTACACCACTCTGCTTTGCATAAGAGCAGGCTACTGTTTAAAACCACCATGGGATCATGTGGGGAGACATACACATCTAAGGAGCCATGATTGCTCCAATCCCAGCCTTTTCACCATCTCAGCTTTCATCAGGCCTTTGGGAAGCCTCCAGAGAGCTCCAGTCCCAGCCCCAGTGCCCAGGAACGGTGGGAGAGCTGCTTTATTGAATCCAGTCCCAACAAGAACCCTGAGACCTGATAGGAAACTGTTGTTAGGCCATGAAATTTGGGAGCGATTCATTACTCAGCTACCGCGAATGGAACCATCGCCAGAGGCAAGGTAGCATTTATAAACCAAAGCAAATCTACAAATGCAATTACAACACTACAAACGATAGCCCAGGTGGGGTTATTTTAATAGATGATGCTCTATAGGATTCCAGCTGATGCTGACATCAATGTGATGTTCCAGGACTAACCTTTGGGAAATTGACATTCGCATGCTGTGTGCTGACGCACCTCTCTGCCAATTCTGACTCCAGTCTAGCTGGCTGGAAACCTGTGTGGTACAGGGATAGCGGCATCTGGCTGGCACACAGCACACAGAGCCATCATAGTGTGTCATGCTGTCTTTTTCCTGTCAGCTATAGCCGTGGAAGCTGTTCTCACTGACTGTAGTGGGATCTACCCACATGATCCCAACGCTGAGGTCAAAGGTCACATTCAGTCATCAGGGGCCAGCTAAAGAGCCCCATGTTGAAAACAGATATATTCACCTCGCTTTACATTAGCTTGAAAATGAAAATGAAAAATCTAGAACTCTTAGATGGGATTATTAAGCACAGGGAAAGCTTGGGTTGCTTGGTGGTCTGGAAGGGACGGAACCTCCAGGTCCTGGTCAGTGAGAGCTGAGATGAGCTAGAGTTGAGCTGTACCACAACAGATGGCTCTGAAGGCCACCATTGTGACTCTGAACTAACTGCAGCTGTCTGTCATTGAGTCTTGGGAAGGGGATTGACAGGACGGAGATTCTTTATGATTCAGCTCACTGGCACATGCATAACAAACTTGACAAAGGTGAGGTTGTAGTCGGGAAGACTAACCAGTGGTTTATTCTGCCAACCCCAGCACTTTGTAAAGAAATCAGCTGTTAAAAGGCCACACTTCACTCTGTAAGTATGTGCGATCACCATGTCAATTAAAATTAAAAGAAAATTTAAAAAGAATAAGAAATCAGTGCTCACCAAGTTCTCATGGAACATGTGAGTCTCCACTGGGGCTTTTGAAAACTACAGTGTAGATAGCTCAATGCGTTCAGGACTTGGAGATTTACGGAGCCCTTCCCTCCACTCTTGCTTGTCACTGACAAATGACACAGCCTTGGTCAAACCATTCATGCCCCAGCATCTCAGAGTCTTCATTTACCAGTCAAGGAATAATGATATAGACATCTTATCTGTGTTATAAATATTAAATATATATGCACTAAATCTTTGAGAAGCTTCAAGCCTTCCCAAAGTAGAACGAGTTTCTGTCTCTTAGAGGGCACTTCAGTGTTAGATCTTACTTATCAGGGAACATCTCAACTGTTGCCAGAAAAGATGATTTTTTTTTTATTACAGAAAGTATATTGTAACAGCATTGATACAAATTTCAAAAATGAAAATGAAGTCCTCAGATTTCTATGGGCACCAAATGTCAGTTATTCTTCATGGTTTTTGAGAGAGAGAGACAGACAGAGAGAGAGAGAAAGAGAGAGTGTATAGTGTGTCTACACTCAAGATGCCTAATGTAAATATACGGTTGTATTTTAAATATAAACATTAGGATTTTCATAACATGATCTGCTGCCCATCATGATAATCTTATAGTCGTCCATCAGATGCTTAGCAAAATTAGTTGGCTTCCCCCTCTACTGGAGCACATCTATGTGTAGCATCTCCCCCAGCTGCCTCTCTCTCATTCCTGGGAAGGGAAAGGCAGTTTATGAAGCACTAAGGATAGCATTATTGAGGCAAAGGGAACAAGTATTTTTAAGAAACCATTTACTGAACTCCCTGTCAAACTTGGAGGGCATTGTGTGTTTTAGAAAACTAGAACTCTGGGTTGTAACTGAAAATTCAACATCGATGGGATTAGGTAATAGATCCTTCATTGAAAATGCTTAATTTTCGGTCCTTGGGGTTCTTTGCATCAGTGAAATGGAAGAAGGCAGGCGTCACCTTCACATCCATGTCGAAGAATCTGTTGAGAAGAATCCCTTTGATTACCAAGCAGGCTGCTGTGGACATGAGGGCTTGCTGAATGGGTTAAGCCAGCAATGTGGGACACAGCTCTGAGAGACGTGCACTTGGGAGTAAATACAGACTTAACCCAACAATGATGTCAGACAGAAAAGCTGTCTGACAGTCATTTACCAGTCAAGCGAGGTAAAGCTTCCAGATTAGCAGGTTAGCTATTGCTCAGGAGTGAGCAGAGGTCTGTCTCCTGCACGCATTGATTGCTGGGGACAGCTGCTGGCCGCACAGCAATTGCACAGAACACTACTCCTCCCCAGAGCCAGGCAACAAGGCCTCTGGCTGCCCTGCAGCCTGTTCCACTGGAGGAATATTATCTTGTTCCTTCAAACATTCTTAAGGGTCATGTTGTTGGAGATCAACTTTGGAGTCAGAAAATTTAATAGTTCCAAATCCTTGAATCAGGTCATCCAAGCAGGAGGCTAAGCCAGGGAACAGAGACAAGATCATGAGGCAGTAAGTTTCCCCACGTGGCACCATGCCAACCTTACTGAGTTGCAGTTATATAGTGTAAATATGAACTGCCATTTTGGGCCAAGCCTTAGCTAGGGAATTCTGAACTGGTGATGCTGACAGTCACCAAAAGCACATTTAGTCAAGAAATGATAAAATGCTTCCAGTTTTGTTCTCTGCCTTTCATGGGCATTTGGAAACGCCTGACTCTGGGGGAAATTGGCAGGTACATCGGCTCTCTAACAAGTCATCACTCCCAACCAAGAACTACGAGAGAGCCGGGTCCTGTTATATGTACTGCACTGAAAATTCCTGTGGTCTGTGGACTTAGGGTAGAGGGCCTTCTGGAATGTTCAACTGTGAATCTCAGCTGAGGAGCACTGCCTTTGTACTATTGCTGAAGTGTCTGAAACCTGGATTTACGAGTAACACATCCTGACCCTTACCTCTGAAAGCATGCTTCTGTGCAGAGTGTGAAGAGCGTGATGGTTCATGAAGGCCGGCCCTTCCCTCACTGCAGGGCCAGCTCCTTATCTGCAGGGCTCGGTGTTCATTTCTCAACTTTCTCTCAAACCACGATGTAAATTTAGTCAGGCACCACCTACAATATCTTCTAGAGCAAGAGCCGCACTGGCGTTAAATAACTCTGCGCCTCCTGACTCCTCTTGGATAGAGGGAAAGGCATACTCTGCCAAAGGTGGAGGCAAAACCTGGAGCTCAGAGAAACTGGAGCAACTCCAGAAGAAGCCGCCAGGAAGATGTAGAAAAGCAAAGCTGGATGTGCTGTCTCACCGCAGGCCCCAGAGCAACGGAGATTACCAACCGCAGACCTAAACTGTGAGGAGCTGTAATAAACCTTGCATCTTTTAAAGGTGGTTGTCTCAGATATTTTGTTACAGTGATGACAAACTGACTAATACCTAGCATAAGGCTCAAGTCACATTTTGAACACAAAGGGGGCGGTGTCAATAATCTGGTCTGTGAGGAAGAGGTGGAGAGAGAAGATGAGTGATGGTCCTGACAGGACAAACCTTGGAAGAGGATGGAAGCTTGCCAGATCGAAAAGAAGGTTGGGAAATAGGGGAGAAGGTTACTGTGAGCAGGAAAAAACAGAGCGCACGGAGGCTTCAGGGAAACTGTGAGATGGTCCATGAATTAGAATATAGAGCAGGAAAAAGGAGGCTGTGGAGCCTCTAGGCAAGCGTGTGTGTCAATGTCATGGGAAGGGCTGTGGAGGTCTTCCGCACACTGGGAAGCCGTTCCAGAGTCTTAGTTCCATGAGAGACATGATCAGATTTGTTCTTCAGGTTGGCTGCCCTGCCAAGCTCTCAACTGTTTCCTCTACCACCATGATCTCATGTATGTAGTCTCCAAAGAGTTATAAGCCATAACTGGACTGTTTACATCCCCATTCAAGAAAGCATGTTGGAAGGCACAAAGAAGAGGACTTTAGAGATGGAGTAGAGAACCACCATCCTCCACACATCCCGGTACCCATCTCCACCAAGTCTCCTCCACACATCCCGGTACCCATCTC